>NC_133617.1:467199655-467474655 GCF_048593235.1 Sminthopsis crassicaudata
TTATTCCAGGGATGCCTCATGGCAGTGAATCATGGAAAACCACTCTCCTGGGACAATTAAAATAACAAATAACCCAAAAGCAATAAAAAGATACTTGGTGGGTCTGAGCAGGTAGCAACATGTTGGTAACAATAGCTGATGTGCAAGAAGCAGCATAAGCAGCTTTTACACACACACACACACACACACACACACACACACACACACATATATATATATATATATACATACATGCATACATACATATATGTACATAACACCATTAAAGGAGGTTGTATGGTTATGTAGACATGGACAAGAAAAGGTGGAAAGCCGCACAGCTACTGAAGGCAAAATGTGTATTGAGTTAGATTATAGAGCAGCAAGCATAGCATTGATGATGATGATGATGATGGTGATAACGATGATAACAACAAGTAACTGTTCTCATTTTTCTGTCTCTTTAAAAACAGCACTTTTGTCACAATAATCCTGTGAAGTAGGACGTACAAATATTGTCATCCTTTTTTTTTTTTAAACAGATGAATAAATTGAGGCTCTAAAGTGTTAAGTCACTTAAGAGCATATATTAAATTTAGTTCAGCCTTCCCATTTTACAGATAAGGAAACCAAGGCCTCAGGAAATTAAATTGCTTTCATGACTTGCCCTTAGTTACACAGGTAGGTATCTAGGACAGTTTTTAATCTATAGATCACAGAGCATATTTGACCTGGAAGCAGGAGGACTTAGCCTTTAATCTCACCTCTGCTTCTTAAAACTATGTGATTTTGGACACATTACTTCATCTCCCCTGTGCTCATTCTTTTCATTTGTAAAATAAAGTAAGCTCTCAGTTCTCTTCTAACTTCAAATCTTCAGAGACAATGTCAAGAATCTCACAGGATGAGAGAGCGTAGAAGAATTGTGGGCTTTTTCAGGAAAGAGAATACACATGTGGTAAAATCATAGTGTCCAAAGCATCAAAGAATCTGGTCCACTGCCTCTGTTGAAAAATAGCCAGTGGTGGTTTCGGCCCATTTCTCTGTACCTGGCTTCTGGCCTGCATGGACTATTTGTATTAGGTAAAAAATGACAAAGCAATAATTTTTCATTGTATCCTTCAGTCACCCATGAGAGATTGAATTTAGGTCACAATTTATTACCCTATGGAATTGAATCCAATTTTTAACACCATGTCAGCCATTCTGCTATTAGAGCTTTTTAATGGCTGTGAAATTTATACAATGATAAAGTAATTTAAAGCATATGTAGAAAGAACATGAGACAAATTGATGTGTACAGAGCCCTGTGTTAAAAATTGAAGAGGAGATAAACACAGAAAATGGCGATTGATTAGAGGAAGATTGAAATGATGCTTGCTTTGATAAACTCTTAATGGTAAAATTAGTAAACTAATTTATTCTCCAAAATTTTGAAAAAAAGGTTTATGTTGTCATTAAGTCAGAACATGGTCCTCAAAAAATGAGGCCAGGTCATAGAAACAAATAGTTCATCTTGTAGCACAGCAAAGCTCAGAGTGAAAAATATCATTCAGTATTATTAGGCTCCCACGAACAGTTTCCTGTTGACGCTGGGAAAAATTCAAGTGAGAAAGCAGAATGAGGGTACATGTTAACAGGAGAAAGTGGCAGGGGTCAGGCTAAATAACTTACAGGGGATATTTTACAAATAACGTCATCAGACTCACTTCTTTAAGCTTCTTGAATTCAGGGGTCCCAAATCACTTGATCACCAGTTCAATTTGCCTCCTTCTCAAAGGGTTGGGATTTTTTCCCCATTAAAGTATGAAGTCCTTGAAAGTACAAAGGTTGTTTTTTGCCTTTCTTTTTATCTCCATTACCTAACACAATGGCTTGTCAAAAAAACAGAAAAACAAAACCCAAAATACAATTTCATCCACCAATATATGCCTTCATCTTCTATTCTTCTCATCTTCCTAGTCTCTCCAGATTATGGGTAAGTAGGGTCACAGATTTAATCAGTCGATAAGTACTTATTAAGCACCTAATAGGTACTAAGGGTGGGGATATAAAGAAAGGCAAAAGACAGTGTTTTTCTTCTGAGTCTATATATATCTTGTTTGTATATAATCATCTACATTTTGTCTCCTTCCTTAGACTGTGGGCTCCTAGAGACGAGGCATGACTTATTTTAAACTTTCTTTGTATCTCCAGTACTTAGTACATACCTATAAGGTGTTTAATAAATGCTGGTTGACTAATTAACTGCCTGATGGAGCCTGATCTTTTTTTCCAAATAATATTTTATTTTTCCAAATATGTGCAAAGATAGTTTTCAACATTCATCTTTGCAAAACGTTGTGTTCCATAGTTTTCTCTCTCCTTCCTCCTTCCCTTCTCCTCAAGATAGCAAGCAACTTGATATAGTTAAACATGTGCAATTCTTCTAAACACATTAGAATAGTATTCATAAATATGAATATTTCCATATTCATCATGCTATTCAAGGGAAAAAAAACCATGAGAAAGGGAAAAAAAAAAGGAAACAAACAAATGACAAGAACAAACAACAACAAAGTTTTTCGAGCAACATTCAGTGTCCTCATTTCTCTATCCAGAAGTGGGTGGAACTTCCCATTTCAAATCTACTAGAATTGCCTTGAATCACCTCATTGCTGAAAAGAGCCAAGTGATCATAGCTGATCATCACATAATTTTGTTGTTACTGTATACAATGTCCTCTTGGTTCTGCTTACTTGACTCAGCATCAGTTCATTTTTTCTGAAATCAGTCTGTTTGTCATTTCTAATAGAACAAATATATCATTACATTACAAATATATCATAACTTATTCAGCCATTCTCCAAGTAATGGGCATCCATTCAATATCCAGTTCCTTGCCTCTTAAAAAAATCTGCTACAAATACATTTTGCACATATGGGACCTTTTGCCTTTTTAAAAAAAATTTTTTGGATACAGACCTAGTAGTGAAACTGCTAGATTAAAGATTATTTGATAGCTCATTGGGCATACTTCCAAATTACCCTGCAGAATGATTGGATCAATTCACAACTCCACCAACCATGCATCATGTCCCATCCCATATCCCTCCAACATTTATCATTATTTTTTCCTCTCATTTTAGCCAATCTGAGAACAATGAAGTGGTATCTCAGAGTTGTCTTAATTTGCATTTCTCTAATTAATAGGAATTTGGGGCATTTTTTCAAATGACTAGAAATCAATGGTCCCTTTTCTTATGGAACTCACATTCTAATGGGGAGTACAACATGGTAACAACTCTGGGTAAATAAAATATGTCCAGGTTAAATTGAAGATTGCCAATAGAGCGTAAGCCTTAGCATTAAGAAAGAATCAGGAAAGGCTTATAGAAGATAGAATTTTAGTAGAGATCTGAAGGAAGCTAGAAAACAAAGATGCAGGAGTCTCCAGACAGGAGAGAGAAACAGTGAAAATGTAAAATCAAGAGATGGCATCTTATGTAAGTAACAGCAAGGAAGTCAGCATAACTGGACTGCAGAATATGTTGGGGTGAGTAAGATACAAGAAGTTGGGAGAGGAGCTAAGTCATGAAGGGCTTTGAATATCAGAGAAATACATGTTTAATCCTAAAGGTGATAGAGTGTTTATTTAATGGGAGTAGAGGGGACAGTCATACTTGAACTTTGAGGGGATTAATTTTAGCACTGAGTATAGACTGACTTGAAAAAGGGGAGGACTTGAGTGATGGAGATCAATCAGCAGACTAATGCAATAATAAAGATATGAGGTGATGAGAGTCTGTATATCAAGATACTGAGATCATAAGTGAGATGTATATATATGTATATATATATATATATATATGAAATATTATATAGGTAAAATCAACAACACTTAAATAGGGGAGAGTGAGAAAGAGTGAAGGATAAAATTTGGTATCTAAGTTGTGAGCCTGGGTAACTGGGAAGGTGGTAATGCCCTTTAAAGTAACAGGAAAATTCAGAGGATAAGAGATTTTGCATAAAGGTAATGAGTTCAGTTTTGGACATGTTAATATTAAAGTATCTACAGAAAATCCAGTTTGAGATGTCCAATAGATGGCTGGAGGTGTAAGTCTGGAAATTAGGAGAAATGTTAGGAATGGATAATTGGATGTGGGATTCTTCAGCATATAGAAGACAACTGAATCTATGGGAACTAATGAAATCATTAAGTGAAATAGTATAGAGAAGATATCATAATATAGCTATACCAATGACAGATAGACCAAAATAAATCCCCCCAAAACACAATGAGTGGGTATAACCTGTACTAAGGTAAATGAGATTGAGTAGGAGTTCTCAGACAAATAGAAATAGAATCGGGATAGAATAATGCCAAAGAAATAAAAGAATATCAAGGAGAAGATCATCCAAGCCTTCAGAGAAATCAAGAAGGATAAGGATTGAAAAGAAGGTTCTTGGATTTGGCAATTAAGAGGTCATTGATAACTTCAGAGAGAACTGTTCTTGAATAATGAGGTCAGAGAGACTAGATTATAGAGAATTAAAAAGAGAATGAAATTTAGAACTGGAAGGGGATTTTCTAACCCTCCTTATAGATAAGGATACTGAAGCCCAGAGAGTTCAAGTGACTTGTCTAGAGTCATACAGCTAGCAAGTGTCTAAAGAAGCATCTGAACTCAGTTCTTCCCAACTCCAAGCCCATCATCTATTTGCTTTAGTATCTCCTCTTCTACAAAATTTTATTGTCTATGTTACACATTAAGCATATAAGCCAGGAATAAATAACTAAACTCTCCATTAATTAGTCAATAAAATCATAAGCTTCTTGAAGGCGTAGCTCTGTGTCTTACACTCCTTAGTATCCTCCATTGTGCCTAGCACAGAGCTGAACATGTAGCAGGTGGCTGTTGTTCAGTTATTTTTCAATTGTGTCTGACTCTTTGTGACTGAATATTGGAGTTTTCTTGGCAATAGAGTGGTTTCCAATATTGTTCTCCAGCTCATTTTATGGATGAGGAAACTGAGGCAAACAAGGTTAAATGCCTTGACCATGGTCACATAGATAGTAAGTGTCTGAGGCCAGATTTGAACTTGTGAAAATAAATCTTCATGATTCCAAACCTCATACATGAGGTACACAGGGAAATACTTGATTTGGGGGAGTTATTGGTACAGTAGTTAAAGTGTTTTGAATGTCATGATTTAGGTTAGCATGTTTCAACTTTTACATAGTGTCAATTTCTATGACTTAATTCTAAGCAAGATTCAGAATTTACTCAAATCTAGGAATTGGAGAATCTAGAATGAGGGGGACAAATTTAGCATCAGATTTAGAAACCTAAGTAGAAATTCAATTACCATGTTTTCCAACCTATTTTAAGTCTTTCTCCATGTGAAAGGATTGTTTCTTCTTCCTAATATTCTAAGGCAGGGAAGAAAGTTAGGTCAAGAAATCTTATAGGACATGCTACCTTAGAGGCCACTGCTTTTGTGGAAACTCTATGCAAAATCATGAAATAAGCAAAATTTATCTTGTTATTTCATTCCTACTTTTAGAATCCTTTTCTTCACTTTTCCTGTGCTTCCCTCTTCACTCCTCAGTAACCCAATATCCCAGAAACACAACAGTATTCTGTGTATAATTAACTCTCCCTGCAGATGATCAAAACTTCCATTTCCTTTGTTCTTGAGGGAGCTCCCTGATAATGTCTAAATCTTATACCTAACCCCTACTCTATCCAAAAGTAAGGTTAGCCATGTCTTTAGGTGGATGTGACTCCAACTTTCTGAACCCCTCATTTAGGTACTGGTACCATTTTGAAGGGCCATGGACAAGCATTCAAGTTCCATTCTTCCTGCTAAGTAGAAAGTTAACTAACCCTGTCATTGGAGGTGCTCAAACAGAGCCTAAAGAGGTTTGTATCATTAAGGCCTCTTCCAGCTCCTGTGATTATATGACTTAAACAGATGTACAGTTAATATAAAGTATGGAAAACTTTGATTTTGCAACTGAGGAGAATAAGTCACCGAGGACAAAACATGAGGACAAATCTTTTCTCTCTTCACCAATGCTTTAATGAAATATGCTGGTCAGGTAGGCAGAACATCCTTTTTTTTTCCTTTTAGAATTATTCAGTGAAATTTCTAGGTACTGAAAACACAGACCTGAAGTCCAGGAGTTTTTCTAACTAAAAAAGACTATGGCTATAAAGGTAGCTTTTCTAATATAGATGATTTTGTGACTTTTAGCTGTGAAATACTCTTAAGTCCAAGTTTTTAACTATTTTTTTTTTCCTTCAGAGTCAAACTCATAAGCTGGAAATTCACACTAGCCAGGAAGGAAGAAAGGAAGGAAGCAAACAGGGAGGAAGGGAGGGGAAAAAATGAAGGTGAGAAGAAAAAGGAAAGGAAGGAAAGAAAGAATAGGAATAGGAAGGAAGGGAAAGGAAGGGAAGGGAAGAAAAGGAAAGGAAAGGAAAGGAAAGGAAAGGAAAGGAAAGGAAAGGAAAGGAAAGGAAAGGAAAGGAAAGGAAAGGAAAGGAAAGGAAAGGAAAGGAAAGGGGAAAGGGAAAAGGGAAAAGGGAAAAGGGAAGAAGGAAGGAAGGAAGGAAGGAGGGAGAGAGGGAAGGAAAGAAGGAAGGAAGGAAGGAAGGAAGGAAGGAAGGAAGGAAGGAAGGAAGGAAGGAAGGAAGGAAGGAAGGAAGGAAGGAAGGAAGGAAGGAAGGAAGGAAGAGACTACAAATAAGGGGTATCCTTCCCAGCCTTAAAATAGCATAACATAGTCAGCTGTGTCTATAGATAGAGCACTTGTTTTGGAGTTAAAAGACTGGTGTTTGAATTACATCTCTAATATCTAATAATGGTCCTGGTCAAATGTCCTCATGTCATATGGGAATAATAATATTTGTACTAGCTATCATGTAGATTGTTTTATTATGAGGAAAGTACTTTAGGTATATAAATATGAGTTAATATTATCATGTTGCTAACATGCCCTGGAGGAGTGACTATTTTGCCAGAATGATTTGGGTCCAAGCAAACTAAAATACTTGAAAGTAAAATAGTGTTAAAAACAGTACCTACATGATGAAATCAGAGAGCATAGGTCAAAGGTCTACCACCTTCATAAATCATAGAGATATAAATGGAGGAGAATCTGGGGTTTACCTAGTCCAATCCTCTCATTTTCTAAATAAGGGCTATAGGAATTAAGAAGGATGCCTAATACAATCTTCATTTGAACCTAGGTCCTTTAACTTCACTTTTTTTTTTTTTTTTTTTTTTTTTTTTTTTTTTTTTTTTTGTCTTGCCACTGCACCTGCTATCAGGCTTACTTAGTATCACAAACAAAATTCTGGAAAATTGAGAGTTATTATTCCAATCTCTCCTCCCCCTTCTTCCCATCCTAAACCTTAAACAACAATTAACCTGGCTATTCAAACACCACACCTCAACTTGTTTATTGCTTTGAACACAGGAAATTCACTTTTACATTACACAGAATGCCATCAAGGAATTTAGCTGTAATTTAAAATGCTCTATGGGGAAGGCCCCAGTGGCTAATTAATAATGCATTTGTATAGTAATAAAAGAATCTGGCTGAGAGACTGTGCAAGCCTCCAGCCTTTGTGCATCTGAGATCCCAAGAGCGAACTCCAGAATGTGAGCCTACCCTGGGGGTTCCCTTGCTTTATGTGCTATGGATAGCACCTTTGTAAAAATTCTGAATCACGTAAATATTGAATTCTATTTGCAAACCCACGTTCTGGTGAGCTTGAGGGATTCATCAGGCTGTCTCTGGTTTGGCAGGTTTGAGAAGTCAAGTTAGCAAAGTTGTTTCTCGAAATGAAACCCACAAAAGACAATCATATCAAGAGACAAAAAGAAAAGAAATCTTTAAAATTAATCCCTTTGGGGTTTAAATAATTTAAATCCAACTGGGAAATCCTTAACTTTAAATTTTACCCATTTATTTAAACTTTTTGCTGAAATGGAATCAGCAACTTCAACTAGATGGATTTTTTTTTCAGCAAACTTTTTTTTTCTTTTCTTTTCTTTTTTTTTTTTTTTTTTTTTGCTTAGGTACCATTTGCAAATCTTGCCTATTGGTCCCTCCTCCTCCACCTCAACCCCTTGTTCTGGGGTTAGGTAAAGTTAGTTTCCACCATTTCTTCTTTCAAGTAGTCTGTTCCCCAACTTATCTTCCTGCAAAATAACATCAGCTCTAAAATTCACACGCTCTCATTACCCCCTACTCGTTGGACCTCTCCAGATACTTTATGTAAGGAGGGGCCCCACAGCAGACAACTCATATGATTTCCTACCTGGCTGTAGAACCTTATCCTGGCCTTGGGATCAACTCACTCCACCCCCCCTTTTCAGCTTCATTTTATATTCCTTCCATTAGACTGTGAGTACCTTAAAGATTTGAGCTGTCTTTTCCTTGAATGTCTGGAACTCAGCACTGTGTCTGTGGGTCCTTAATAAAAATTTATTACCTGACTTTAACAACATACATGTGCTCATACAATTTTATACAAACACACACATATACCTCCCTGTGAAGAACATATGAGAGTAGGTTAAGAAATGCTTAGTTCTATTCCTGAAACCTAGTGCTTTTGTTTTCATACCAAATGGCTATTTGTGAATCTACTTTTCCTCTTCCTCTTCACCTAAAAATGTATACAGCTTGAGGAAGTCTGCCATGTGTGAGGTTTTAATATCAATATAGGCTTTCAAGACCTTGAACCTTTAATATACCATCAGGAAGTATATATGTAATTAAATGGAGTCCAGTTTGGATTTCAGATTTTCTGTGAAGCAAGTAAATCTATGGCAAAAGACTTCTTCCTGAGTCTGAGAGACTGAATTCCACCAGAAAAATATAATTAGAATGTTGCAATAGTAATTGTCCTCTGTATATTTTTTCCTATATGCATATATTCTTATTGATCCAGTATTCATTTGTGGCATAATCTTCTATTTACATGGCTACTACTGTATCAGTGACATTAAGAAGCTCCCGTTGCCAGTGAGGACAAGGATCCTATCTTATAATACTTCCTTCCATGCATCAGTTCTACAAAGCTGAAATAGCTATAGCTCACCATTATAATTTCATTTTATGGTAACAACAATAATAATATTACAGTGCTTTGAGGTTTGCAAAGCACTTTGCAAATATTATTTCTTTTGATCCTTAGAACAACCCTAGGAGTTATAAGTAAATCCCTATTTTTCAGATGAGGAAATGGAATTATGGGGATGTCATGTGATTTACCCAGAATCATATGCTTAATAAGTGTCCGAAGTTGGATTTGAACTCAAGATTTATTGACTCCAAGTCCAATACTGATTCCACAATGTTATCTAGTTGTCTCTTGTATACATTATCCTGTAAATGCCATGTAAAAGATCCATACCACTTGCTGAAGACTATCTCCATATTTTTTTTCAAATTTCAATTTTATTCTTTTTATTTTTTAGGAGTTTGTAAATTAATTGTTTTATTTTTCTGGTTATACATGTATATTAGCTTTTTTAAATACACATTTCTACATGAATTGTGTTGGAAGAGAAAAATCAACAAAAGGGAAAAACCATGAGAAAGAAAAAGCAAACATCATGCATTGATTTACATACAGTCAATATCCATATTCTCTTCTGGATGCAGATGGCATTTTCTATCATAAGGATAGAACTGAACCGCTGAGAAAAACCAAGTCTTTCATAACTGATTAGCACACAATCTTGCTATTACTGTGTACTATGTATCTCTGGTTCTGCTTGGTTCACCCAGCATCAATTTGTGCAAATCTTTTCCAGGCCTTTCTAAAATCAGCTTGTTCATCATTTTTATACAGAAATAATATTCCTTAACTTATTCAGCCATTCCACAACTGATGAGCATCTACTAATTTTTCAATTCTTTGCTACCACAAAAAAAAAAAGATCTGCTACAAACATTTTTGAGCATGTGATTCCTTTTCCTTCCTTTATGATTTCCTTGAATCCCCATATCTTTTAACATGGCATGGATACCACTGTAACACTGGGGTTTTGTTGTTGTTCATTTTTGATTACCTGTTATTCTCTATTATTATATTTCTCTTATTGTAGAGGGCAATACCATTCACTCAGTTCCTCAGGCTCACAACTTAGCAATCATCCTGTTCTCCTTGTTATCTCTTATTTCCCTATTCAAAGTGTTGTCAAGACCTATTGATTTTACTTTTGCAACATCCCTTGAATATGCTCTTTTCTCCCCTCTCCACTGCCACTATTTAAGTGCAATAACAACCATTTCTATTTTTGGCCCGAAATCCTGAAGGTCTTCCTCTCCCAGATTAATTTTTTTTTTGATTAGGTAAAAAAGGTCATTCTTTGCCTCATTTTGTTTAGTGACTTGCTTTCATGATTTCAAGGCTGGCCCTATAACTACTTTTGGCAGTATCTAGTGAGTATAAGCCTCTGAAGAGAATTATTTATACAATAGTTTGAAGATAGCCAAAAACCAAAGTCAGGAAGAAAATTCCAAATTATACCTTTAACTCCAAATAACTTTGTAACTCTGGAGCAAGTGCTTTAATCTCTCAGTGTACCATGCAATTTGATGAAGTTCACTAATTTAGAACTAATTTGCTTTATCTGATTTGGTGGAAGGAGACCCTCACCTTGAGATTCCCTATAATGACAAAATTTCAGGTCCAGACCAAGGGAATAAAAGCTTATAAAGTTAATAGTTTAGGAATAGAACTGTGATTTTAATGTTATAGAAAATTCCCAGGAATGGAATGTAGTCAATACTTATTATAATTTGAAGTCTTCAAGAATTCACTTATGAATGATCAAGTGACTTGTCAACCATCCCACAGCTAAGATGAGTCAAAGGCTAGACCTGCACTGGGTTTGGAGGCCAGCTCTCTGTTATATCACAGTGCTTCTCTGGTAAAAATTAACCAACAATAATGCAAAGCTATTGGTTTTTAGCCTCACTTCCTGTACCCTCTGCATTTCCCCTTCATTGCAACTTTATGCCTCTTCTAATCACTCCAATTATTGAAATAGTTTAATTTTACCATCACCTCACCATATAAATTGCCTTTATTTTTGTTCCCCCACTTAGCTTGGTAGCTGGCACATAGTAAGTACTTAATAAATGCTTATCGATTGACCGACTGAGAAAAACACACAAAACAATCCATTCTGTTATAATTAGACTTGTTATCATCTGGAAGCAAGTCATTGGCAGAGGTTGTGATCATGTGGAGGCATTATTCAATGGGTTGGCACTAGAGAGAAAATGATGGTGAAGTTATTTTATGTAAACAGAGGCATGAACCAAGAAAACATTTTTTAAAGAGTCAAAGCAGTACTAGCAACAACCACATGACACTTTGTAGCTTTTATTCCACAGAGATTATGGGGAAAACATTTATGACATTTCTCAGAATACTTCCAAATGAATTATTTTTAGTTATGTCTCAACACATCTTATATGGCTTGTCAAACTCTTCTAGGAGGAAGAAGGGTTTTTTTGTTTTGCTCAAATAATGATTATGATTCAGTAGTTAACAAAGGATTATAGATTTAGAATTGGAAGAGACATTTATAGGTCATCTGGACCAATTGCATCATTTTACAGATGAGGAAACTGAGATCTAGAGATCATAAATGACTTGCCCAGTATTATCTATGTAGCAAATGGAAGATCCAAGGGTTACACCTATATCTTTTGACTCCAGATCCATCTTCTTCTACACCAAAGTGAGCACTTTAAATCAGGAATTAAATGAATTCAGTTTTATTTTTTCTCTATGAAATGAAATCATTTGTAAAAATGCAGTAAGCATATGATTCATATCCTTTCTCTTGGTGGTTTTCTTTCTCTTTATTATAATGAGAGATCACCAAAGTGAGCAGAAGACAAATGGTATCAAATTAATAAGAATGCAGTTCCATTGAATCCGTATTGCCTATTTCTGCTCAATTGTAGTATATTCCAGCATTGATTAAACTGTCGTCACTCCATTATAGTCATATTCATTATTGCAGAAGAGTCTATTTTATTATCAAGGGATAATAACTAACACATTCTTTAGATCTTAATTTCTCTCTGGGCCAAGTTTCCTTAATGTGAAGCTTTGGTAAAGGCTATTGGGTTCATTTTACCTGCTTTGGGACTTAAGCTATATTGTTAGAAGAGGTAACAGACTGGTTTCTTTTGTTTAATAGGCTTAAGAAAAATGATGAATCTTATACAGTCTTTTAATAAAGCCTTACACATAGCCAAAGTATGAGTTGAAATTGGAAAAACCTAGTCAAAAAAAATCCAATTGCATTTTGTCTATTTAATCCCCCATTTTTATTAATTGATAGAATTGACCATTTTTTGTTGTAGTCTTGATGATTAAAGAATTTGCTTGTGTTAGTAGCATAAATGCATTTAATAGAAGGCAAATAAATCCAATAGTCCCCATGCCTATCCCAGGGACCCAGATTAGGCTAATCAGTCAAAAAGTATTAATAATCTACTATGTGCCAGGCAATGTGCTAAGTACTGGGAACACAAAGAAAAGTAAAAGAGAGTTCCTGACCTCAAGAAACTCACAATCTAATGAGTTAAGTAGGACAATCTCGATTAAAGCTATATCTCAAGACTGATGAACCTCATTTTACTCCTTAAAATGTGTCAACAATTAAAACATTCAAAAACTATCATAGGAATGTAAAAGAACCCTGTAGTATTTCCTTGATACAAGTGAAGAGTCATTCTCTGCAAAAGTTTAGTTCTAGTCTTGTTCATTCTCTATATAAACTTGATCAGATCATTCAAGTTCCCTAGGCTGTAAGATATGTATATAATGGTGGTTGATCTATCTGTGCAGCTCAACAAGATTGTTATGAAGATCAAATAAGATATGAGTGCTTTGAAAAGCATCAGTATTATTCAATATTATGTCAATCAATGAAAGATATCAGAAAATTTTGAGTCCATAAGTATTGGTACTGAAGAAGAAGGCTAAGGCTGGGACTGTACTTGCTCCACCTGAGAAAGTGGAAGTAAACATTGAGGACCTAATCTTCAGGATCTTCAACCCTACGGGAGCTGGTTAGTTGGTTTTTTTCAGGGAGCAGGGAGGTTCTGCAGATTAATATCATCTCTATAAGACTTAATGTTATCTCAAAGAAGATATGAGCAGAGCTATAAGGGAACTAGCACCTACTGGCAGAATCAATGATTTGAATTTTCAGTGTGAGTATTTATATCTTGGGAATTGGCGAATACTATAAATCAAGGCTTGATCTGTTGTTTTGTTGATGAAGGAAATTGTCAATAATGCAGATACAACTTAAAAGCATATAATAAGAACATTTTTTTTCCTGGAAAGCTGGTTGTTAAACATTTTCCAGTATACTCCCATATAAAAGTGATATTTTTAGCAAGGTCAAGAAAATGTGAATGTCCATATAAATTTCTAAAACATGCTATCTAAAGATAAAGTAATGCTATTTGTTAGATTTTTTCTTTCTTGGGTTTGTTGAACAGAAGATAATTGTACTCTGGTGTTAGTATTCTGAGAGCCTCTTGTCTACCTTTTTCCACTTAGATATCTCAACCCTATTGCTTTCTTGTTTTTGCAATCCCCAAGCTACATCCCAGGCTCACCTCAGGGTACTCTTCTGTAGGTTCTTTTATTCTCTACAGTCTGTTTGCTGGTGAGCA
Source organism: Sminthopsis crassicaudata (assembly GCF_048593235.1). Classification (NCBI taxonomy): domain Eukaryota; kingdom Metazoa; phylum Chordata; class Mammalia; order Dasyuromorphia; family Dasyuridae; genus Sminthopsis; species Sminthopsis crassicaudata. The sequence goes on from NC_133617.1 coordinate 467,213,355, forward strand.
TTGGGGTCTGTCACTCAGCATTTGCCAGGTAGTGTGGCCAACTACCATCCTATAATGAAGCCTGTTTCCTACAGCCTAAATTCCAAGTGTAAATTGTATAGATTTTTTTTACCTTGAAGCCTCCTCGAAGCAATTGTCTTTGTGAAATTTCTATTGAGATGCCTCCCATCTTGCACCTGGATTCTACTAGCTAATATTTCCATGTTGCTGCTTTTGCTCCTATAATTCAGAGACAGCTGGATGATTTTTGCCAGACTAAAATGCACCTATAGTATGCATGAGTTATAATTAATCTGAAATTAACAGGGTAAAAATCAAAATTAGATGAAGGGGTTGGCTTATGTATATTGTAAATTAAAACACCAGAAATCTTCCATTTGTATGTGACTACAATTAGTGTTTTGTAATTGATTTAGTAAATTAAACTGCATATGCCTGAAAGCAAGGATTTTCCAGTAGCATCCATGGCCTTCCCACAGGTAGTGAAGGAAAAGTACAATTTAGCTATCTCATAAGATCTTTGAAAAGATAGATGGAAAATTTGAAAGTTACACAGTGGTGCACATCTTCAAATCCTCTGAAGTGAGCCAGAGAGAGTTATCTGTTATTTTCCTAGATACCAATCACACCAAGGTCTACAGAGGCTGGATGCAAATTTATAGTTTTAAATGTGCCATCTCATTAACAAATTATTTGCTGAATTTATGGTTGGTTAGCATTGGATGTTATATTTTCTAATTATTTCATGTATTTTAATCTTTTCTTCCCTTCTAGATATGATGCTTCTGTCATATCTGCCCACCTATTCTAGTAAAGAGTTGAGCATATACAACAGAATAATATTTAAATAGTAGTTATTTATCTGATTTAAGATTAGTAGTGTCATCTTCTCTTTTTATCTTGTATAGCTCAATCACAGTTTTGTTAAACAGAACATGAAACTAAAATAGAAAGTTGAGAATACCTTGGCCAATATTTTATGTACTCAGAAATATTAACTGATATACTTAGACTAATTTATGCTCACTCATGATTTTTTAAGGTGATTATTTACTTGCTGTTCTCTGCATTTGGTACCTAGTCTTGTTTTTGAGAAGATTCAGTTGCAATTCTCCTAGGGGTACAAGCCAGATAAGAAAAAATCATTTTGGTGACCTGTGACCAATCTTTCCAATAAATGTGAGAGGAAAGGAGAATATTCTTAATCCCATTTAAAGGATGAAAACTATTGCACTGAAGTAGGATCTCACTGCATGCATAATTATATAACATCATTAGAATTTAGACTTAGAAGGGACTTTAGATATCATTTATACTAATCATTTCATTGCACTTCTTTGGACTTTTCCACCATGCTGCCATGCTGGTTATCTTCCTCCTCCCACAGCTTTTTAGTTTCTTGATATATAGTCTCTCATTAGATTCTAAACTCTGCATGGCTCAGCACTTGGGACAGCACCTAGTACAAGTTGTTTAGTCATTTTCAGTTGTGTCCAATTGTTCATGGCTCTTTTGGGATTTTCTGGGCAAAGATATCGGATTGGCTTGCCATCTCTTTTATAGCTCATTTAACCAATGAGAAATCTGAGGTAAACAGGGTTAATGACTTGCCCAGGATCACACAGCTAATAAGTTTCGGAGTACAGATTTGAACTCGGGTCTTTCTGACTCCAGGTCCATCAATCTATTCACTGTGCCAACCGGGTGCCACTGCCTAGTATAAAGTAGGTGCTTAATAAAAGTTTACTGATTGACTGATGGTTTTTAAAGTTCCAGTGGCCTGTTTTAACCAGGAACATATCAATATACTGCTTGGTTTTTAGTGTACTTTCTTGATCATGGTGAAGTCATTTCTTAGAAATAATGATAATGCCTTTAATTTATTATTTCTTAATTTTTCCAATAACCATAAGAGGAAAGGAAAATATTCTTCATCCCATTTTTAAAAGATGGGCAAAGTACTGGGGAATTTATAGCACTCACCTAAAGTCACAAAACTGGTGGTGGCACAGTCAAGAGCTTTAAACTATGTCTTCTGACTCAAAGTGCACAATGAGAAAGGTGATTTCTTATGTTGCCTTCCTAGTCTTACCTGCTTAATAGTTCCTCAGAAGGATGGCTCCAATTTAAAAAATATTGCATTCCTGCTAGTTTTAGCAAGATGGTTAAGGCCTAAAATCCTTAAGAACTCAATTTGGAAAACATTCATCAGGTGTCTACTATATTATCAGACACTGTTTAGAACCAGAATTGTATACAAAGACAAAAAAATGAAGGAGCCCCTGTTCTTACATCCTACACCAGAAAGATATTCCCGATCTTCTTAAACTGTGCGTCATGACTCTCTATGAGTATCATAACTTAACATGGGGCTCACAAAATTATGATTTATTATCAGTAAGTGTTTTATTTATAAGCCTATTATATATACTTACATACCCAGGGTACAATAAAAATTTCTCAGGTGAAAAGGGGTCATGAGTGGAAAAAGTTTAAAAAACTCTGGTATATAAAAATTATACACAAACAAGTTAATCCAAAGCATTAGCATCCCCTAACAATCAGAAGGAGTAAGAAAGAATTCTATTAGGAAGTAGTTGACAAGCTGAGCTTTGGAGGAAGTTAGGGATTCTAAGAGACAGAGAAGAAAATTCATTTTAGCCTGTCAAAAGTACAGAGGAAGGAGCTGGTTTGTCAAATTTAAAGGAAACAGGTCAGTATGGCGGAATGAAAATGTATAAAAGATAATAAATTGAAATGGGTCTCAAAAAGTTGTTTCCCCTTTCCCCCTTTTCCCTATTGATACTGTATATTTAATATGTATCAACAATGGCACCCTATATTTCAAAATTCTCTAATTCATCAAGGGTCAGCTCACTAAAGGAAGTCACAGTGAAATACAATATTAAAATATATTTTATTGAGCTGTCTAATTGGATTACAAGAATCCTATGAATAGTATGTTGACTATGGAATATGCTGGGGATTACCCAGTAATGACTTTCTTCTTTCATCTTTCACTAATCCTGTTGATCAGGAATAGCTTTAGAAGAGAATAAACTGTCAGCAAGAGGCAGCTCTTTTTGCCTTTCCTTGTAGTTCTACAATTGACTATTTTAGGAGACTGCCCTGAAAGTAATTGTTCTTCATTAATTTGCTTCCATTTGAATTTGGAATGCTGTCTTTCTTTTTGGTTAAGAGGACCTAGGTGATGCCTATAGAACTTCTTTCTTTCTGATGGTATGAAATATGCTAGACCTCAATGAGCTTTGCTTCAATTTCTTCACTATTCAACAGAGTCTAGATAAAAAATTCTATTTTCTTCTCCTTTATCCATTTGCAGCTGAAATGTTCATGAACAGATTGTTTTCAAATGAAAAAAAATGTGAATGTAAATAAACAATTCACATCAATCCAAATAGTCTGTCACTTAAGCTGGTTTCCCTTGCAAAGACAAGAATGGGTTAAATATTGTCCAGTAAGTTTTCATCATGATACTTGAACTTTAAGAGAGGGGAACATAATTTTTCTGTGATTCCACAATGTTATTTATTATTCATATGGTATTGTAACTTACCATACTCTATGAGTAATCTTTTAAAGCCTGCCAAAAGAACTGGTGTTAATTGCTTACACTGGAACATATTTGCTGTTGGAAATGTCACACCATAATTATATCCCATTTCGCTGTCTGACAAGTAATATACTAAAAGAAAATTGGGTTTCCTTTTTCCCCCCTGATGTGTAAAATTATTCCCGAAACCCTTCAGGCACCATACATATAGCAAGTTTTTGGACTGTCAAGAACAAAAAGGTAAAAACTTTGCACATTGTTGGTACTATATAAAGGGGGCATAATAGATAGTAATTAAGTAGCACTAGGGCAGTATATTGGTAGAATACCCATTTAGTAGATCCATTAGCAAGGGAAAACTTTTTTTTAAGAAAACATCCATAATTCAAATGAACTAAACCTATTGGCTTTGCACCCACTAGACAACTGATTATTCTTTCCATGTGTAAAGTTGGCCCTTCTCAGTTACCACTTTCAAACTTTGGGGATTTTTTTTTCTAATGTCAACTCAATAGCAGTAGTGTAGGTCTGTTCACTTCCTATCTCTACATTTATTGACCAGCTAATTAACTATTTAAAGTTCCTATTACTAACATGGATTATTTTTTGGGAGTGAGGGGCCATGTTTCTTAGGATTGTTGTTCAATCATGTCCAACTCTTTGTGATTGCATGGACCATAGCTATTCTATCTTCTATTATCTCTCAAAGTCTCTGAAATAAGAGAATATATAAGGTAATTGAGGTAGAGAAAGCAAGATGCTTGTGATACCTGTTGTTGTTAAAGGTACTCCCAAAGTTTCTATGAACCACTTGATTATTGACTGTTAAATAGTTGACCACCAACCTGAATTCTTATTAGTCTTTCTTCTTACCATTTAGATAGATTTGGATAACTGAGCCGAACTGACCCTCTGAGATTTATGGTCTCTGGATTTCTATTGCTTCCCTAGTTCCAGTTCATCTCTTTTATTTGTATGTGTTGCTTTCCTGGTCCTGGAATGCTGTTTGCTTGCTGCTGTCCAGGACCTAGTGCTGAACAAACTTCAAGTGAACCTTTGCATTTTCAGTAACACACTATAATATTACTATAAAAGTAGCACCATTTCTTGCAAATGTGACTGTTACTTAGTAGGCATATGATTCTTTAGTGCATCTTGAAATAGAAGTAAAACTGGAAACCCCAATTCCCTGTGGCCTAAGTATAGTCACTTAGCTATTTCATCTTGTCCATGAAAGGGTCACATTCTCTGATACAGCATAAACTTCTCCTGATTGCTTGCTTCCTGTTAATGTGGCTGCTTATTTGACAAGGATAAGGGGCACATGGGAAGCAGAAGTTAGTAATTTAGCTGTCATTGCTTGACAGGTTAGTCTTAACATATGTTCACTGTACTATAAGGCTTTTAGGAGAGAGAGGCAGAGAAATAGAAAGCAAGAGACAGAGATAGAAGAAGACTGAGGCACATAGAGAGACAGAGATCACTTCTGATTTCCCCTGATGCTTCTACTTTAAGATGTCTCCTACAATATATTTTGACATCATCATTAGAGGACTTAGTAGGTTTGATGTACCTGTTTCTACACACACACACACACGTTTAATATTAATAATATAATAGCCCACATCCAAAGCATTTTCACAAGTGTGCTTTTATTTGATCCTTTATTTGAGGAGTAGAAAGTAAAAAAAAATATTATTATAATTTTGTAGATAAGGACAATGAAACAGTAAGTTGCATAGTGAACAGAGAACTAGACTAAAAATTAGAAAAACACTTTCAAAGTCTTATTAAATTTCAAATAGATTCCCTTTGCAAATTGTTCCTTGAGTTAGAATCTTTATGGAGTGCAGTGCTGTCAAAGTAAGAATAGATCCCTGAAGGTCACATACCGATTTAGAAAACTACATATTAACATTATCTATATTCTATTGTATTTTTATTTATTTTGTAAACATTCCCAATTACATTTTAATTTGGGACAGGCAGCACTCAGAGAGTTTCACCAGCACTTTAGGCTAGCCATGAATTTGATACCTCTAATGCAGTACCCCTCTTGAAATATGATCTCCACCCCCATACAAGGGCCATTCAAAGTTTGGGGATGTCCTAAGGGATGACTATAATTTAGGTTGAAGATATTCTTGTCAGTTCATATTTCTCAAATTATAGTACCTGTTGCCACACAGATGTTTCTACCTTTAGCTCAAAAGCAAAAGCATTTAATGAGGTGGCATATTGAGATAAACCCAGGGCACATTCTCAAACACATAATATCATTAGGAAGAACAGAAACACATTGTAAAGAGGAAAACATGTAAGCAATACACATTAAAGAAGGGGCAGCTCATATCTCTCATGCTTCAGGGAAGTATGATGTTCTCATACTGTCTTCACCAGATGCTGTTCCACTTGTCACTGTCAGACTATTCCTCTTGGCATTATGGAGTGCCACTTCACTGTGTAGCTTTAATTTTCACTACCTCTACATTTGGGTTTAGCTGACATCCTATTCTAGGACATTATTGTATGCTTTTGGAAAGAGCTAGAGACCACACACAACCTAGGACCAACAGTGACCAAGCCTTGAAGCCTGTCATAACCCAAACAAAATCCCAGATCCTGCACTGAACTCTTCTCTTATCTAATCAATTTGATGCTATAGTTGAATAATCTTGGACCTTTCAAAATCACAAATCACCTATCCTTATGAGTTCTTGTTATAAGAGGCAACTTCCAGGGAGGGAGGAGGGATGAAATTCCCCACGCTTTCCTTAACTTTCCTGGAGACACAAATAAAACAGTTAAGATACAGTTCTCAGGATTCTTCCTCCTTTGCTAGCACTTGTTGACTGACCCCATAGCTTTATTTAGAGCAAGGTCAAAGTCTGTTCTTTTAAATTGCTTCTCCCTCTAGTTGTTCTCTTGTGGTATTAGTAAGTGAAGAAAAGGGGCAAACCCGGTTGTGTTAACCAGTAAGTCTCCAAATTGGCTACTCACAACATACAAAGGGCATGTCCTTACATCTTATTTTATCTTCCTCATCCCTTACTGCCTAGAATTTCATTGAATTGCTTCTAGGTACTCAGTGGGTTGGAATGCCTTAATCAATGCCTGTTTTTTTTTTTTTTTTTTTTTTTTTTTTTGTTTTTTTTGTTTTGTTTTGTTTTTTTTTGTTTTTGTTTTTTTTAATCTTTGCTAAGTGGTTTAGCTTATGTGGTGAATAATTAAAAAGGGGGGAGAGGGGGGCAGGATTGGTAGCAATCTACACAGTCAATACAGGATACAATGAAAGTATTGCTAGAAAATTCTTTTGTTTGTTATTGTTGCGTTATCTGACTCTTCATGACTCCTTTTGGGTTTTTCTTGGAAAAGATACAGCAGCGGTTTGCCATTTCCTTCTCCTCATTTTACAAATGAGAAAATTGAGTCAAATAGGGACTGACTTGCCCAGGTTCACACAGCTAATGTCTGAGGTTACATTTGAATTCGGATCTTGCTACCTTTAGGCCCTGTGCTCTATCTGTTGCACCATCTAGCAGCCTTTAAGAAAATGATTGCCATATTTCTATTTCAGGAAGGGCTGGCTCTCTCTAATCTTTTTCTGAAGCATTATTGACCTTTTCTTCAGAGATAAGAACTCCTGAGTGAGAGTATATAACTGGTACCATAGGCTTCTTTTGGAAGTCACAACTCAGCCTAAAGTGGTTGTCTGGTTGCTGATTGAGTGTTCGTTGTGTGGGTGGCTTCCCATGCATATGGCTCTCTCCTATGTTGTCAATAGACTAAATCGCAAAACTAGGAAAGGTAAATTGTAATAAGGAAGCTTTGTGTGACCCTGTAGTGAAACTACTTGTTGGAATTGGAGTTGTACTAATATAAAATCACAATTCCGATAAATTCAACCCACTCATGCAGCATTAAACCAAATGTCATTTCTGTCTTTCTCATTTATGTATCATCTGTTAGGTTTACACATCTGTACACCCATGAAATTAATATTACATGTGTCTCTTTTTTGGAGCTGACTAAATTTAATTTCATTTAAATTGTTCTTACCTTCAGTGGACCTATGTAGCTGCAGTGATGCGGGACCTGTCTTCTTGAAGGCTTATTTTAACCTCATTTTGCTGGGGAAAACCAATTTTATATTTTTCTTGTGAATTTTCTTTTCAAATTCCTAACCCAAGGGTTCTTAACCTGTAATTAGTGAATTTGAAAAAAAAATATATAACTATATTTCAACATAATTAGTTTCCTTTATAGTCCTATATTTTATATTTTATTTATTTAAAAATATTTTTGTGCAAAGTTTCATAAAGCTACCAAAGGGATCCATGACACATGCAGAAAAAAAGATTAAGAACTCTTTTTCAAGCCTCTACTGAAAATATTTGTTTTTAGTTCATTTACAGATGTTTTAGTTTAGAATATTATTCACTAAATCAATTACATATCAAATATCTAATTAAGAAGGAACCTTAGTCTCAAGTGACTCTTTATCCTCATTGATAACCAAACAAAATTGTTACTCTCCTTCTTCTTTTTCTATCAATGACATATTTTCTCAGTTTCTTCTTGTACTAATTTTGATCCTTTGAAATTCTTTCTATAGGAAGGGGTCAGGAGTAAGCACCTACTGTGTGCCAGGAACTGTTAACCTCTCTACAAATATTATCTTCTTTCATCCTCAGAACAACTCTGGGAAATAGATGCTATTATCATCTCCATTTTATAGGTGAAAGAGCTGAGGCAGATAGAGATTCGGTGGTTTACTCAGGGTTATCTATTGACAACAAAACAACAAGTAGTTGAGGCCAGAAATCACCTAAGGTCTTCCTTACATGCTCTGTCCATTGTGTCACTTAGCTTCCCTTATATCTTGTCTGTCCTTTCTTCTTTACATGAACTTATGGTTTTATTTCCTTCCATATTTCTATTCCTCATTCTCTGTCCTTGTTGTTCTCAAATCATTATAATCACCAACAATATTAAGAATTAACTTTATGCCCCAGTCCTGTGTACAAAGAGTTATGGCACCATGGAGCTCTGTCTGGTTAAGAAAATAGGATTTACTCACACAAAGATGGTCTGTGCTGCCTTGCATTGTTAGCTAAGTGCCTTATAAGTGATGCTGGCAAAAAGTAAAACTACCATTCAGTTCAACAAGCTTTTATTAAGTCCTTGCTATGTGTAAGACAGAAGAGGGAGAGTTCTCAGTATTAATACTGCTGGGGGCAGTATTAGTGCCTCTTACCTTTGTCTTACTATATCAAAAATGTATTTTTACTACCTGGGTGTTCATGTAATGTTTATAAGGATGTATTTCATAATTGGAAAACTCAGATAATATATCAGTAATGTCAGTTAATAGATCAAGATCAAATGTCTGTTGTCCAAGTCATCATTTTGTCAATAGCAACAAACAAATAAAGAAAACCTTAAGCTTACTGAAAACGTTGATACATTAAATAACAATTTTCCTTTATTAGAGTATAACCTTCTTAATGACTGGATCACTATCTCATTCCTATATTTAATCTTTCAGAGACTCAGATGGTGTTGATTAAATAATAATTAGCAGTTTTATAGCTACCATGTGTGTAGCACTTTAAGGTTTGCAAAGGTTTACACATTATCTTATATACAATAACCCTGTGAGACTGGTGTTATTATCATCACCCCCATTTTATAAATGAGGAAACTGAAGCTGACAAAGGTTAAGTGATCACCCCAATCATATATGTAACAAGGAAATTCAAAATCTGTGTCCTGATTCTGAGTCTCATGTTGTATTTACTATTAAAAGCTGCTTCAAGCTTCATTCATGAGTGGACTCTGAATAGGCTGTAATGATGAATCAACACTGAAAATGGAACAAAGATATATACTGCACTTTGGTTCAAGAAAGCAATTGTGTAAGTACAGAATTAAGGAGACCTGAATGGATAGCAGGCTCAACATACTAAGAGTTTTTGGTTTATTGCAAGTTCTTAATTGAGCTGAATATAATCTAGATGTAAATTAATAGAAGCATAATGATCAGATGTAGGGAGGGAAGAACTTCACTGTACTTTGAGGTAATATGGAAGGAATAGTGTCTTCAATTTTGATTGTCAGACTTTGAGGGTCATTGAGAAATTAGAGAAGGGCAATGAGATGGTAAGAAAGAAGAAAAGTATGTTAGAATAAGGAATAGTTGAGGAGTCTTGAAGACATTTACCCTCAAAAGGGAAACGGAGATAATAGCTGTTTTCAGATATTTGAAAGGCTTTGTAAGAGGCAGTTTCAAACAGAAATGTAATAAAAATAATTGCCCAAACTCAGTTTTTCTTCTCCTGAGTTCTCCTTTCTTTCTAATAGGTCTACAATTACATATCTTGTTTTAGGGATCATATAGGAAGAGAGTAGCAGCTGCTATTCTACTTAAAGGTAACTAGGTGATTTGAAAGTTCAAATATAGCTTCAGATACTTACTACTTGAATAATCTTGGTTAAGTCACTTAATCTCTATCTGCTTCAATTTCCTCAACTATGAAACGGGGATAATACTAGCACCTACTTCCCAGGGGTGTTGTGATGATCAGTTAAGATAGTTGTAAAACACATTGCCTGGCACATAGTAAGTACCATTTTCAGGTATTTGAAAAACTTTATAAAAGACTCTCTAGAAGGGAATAATACTAACTGCCAAATGAAGTTCCATATTATTTTTTATCTTTATCCAGTTTTTTTTATTGACAAAACATATGCATGGATAATGTTTCAACATTGACCTTTGCAAAAACTTCTGTTCCAACTTTTCCCCTTGAAAACATGCATGTGTGTGTGTGTATGTATGTCTATATGAAAAATCATTCTATGTATATGTTCTTTCTTTGGATGCAAGTAACATAGTTTTTCATATGTATTTCATATTTAATTTAAGTATTTCTTAAACTTTAATGAGTAAATGCTTTTTTCTCTTCCCAATCTTCCCTGTTTTAGTCATGTTTGGAAATTTCAAGGAATATAGACAAGGTCTCACACTGAATTAACCTAACTACAGCCCTACTAATAGTACACTAGGCATGAATAGAACATGTATTTATTAAAAAAAAAAAAAAAAACAACAACAACAACAACCAAGTTGTTTTCCCTTTGCATTCTTGCCATCTTGAGTCCCTGGTTATTGCCTAGTTTGAGGAAATAATCTCATATGCATATATAGGTAAATCCTAGACAACCAGTGCAATCGAGGGAACTTAACTGGTTCTTTCTATATATGAGAAGTTAAAGGGCAATGGTTTTTACATGAAGTTGGTAAAAAGAGTGCAAGATATTTCATTTTAAGGTAAACAACTCACCAATCATAAGTAGATCAACTAAATATAGAGATTGATCAAAATTCACAGATTCACAGAATTTGATGGTTGTAAGCTATATTATTGATCATGTAGTTCAACTCAACAAATTCAGCTACAACAAACTCAATATGTGGTCAACAAGCTTATGCCTGAAGATCTGTAAGGAGGGAATATCTACTACCTCTCAAAGTAATCCATTGCCTTTCTAGACAGTTCCAATTGTTAGAATATATTTTTCTCTATGCCCAAAGGCTATAAAACTGTGCATATCCTTTGACCTAGCAGTCCTACTACTGGAGCTGTATCTAAGGATATCATAAAGGAGGGGAAAGGGTTCACATATGAAAAAACGTTTGTAGTGAGTTTTTTGTGGTAAGAATTGGAAAATGATTAGATGCCCATCAATTGGGGAGTGGCTGAATTATGCTGGGGTACATGAAGATAATGAAATATTATTGTTCTATAAAAATGATGAACAAGCTGATTTTAGAAAGGCTTGGAAAGATTTGCACAAACTGATGTTGAGCAAAACAAGTAGAACTGGGAATACATTGTACACAATAATAGCAAGAATGTACAATGGTCAACTATGAAAAACTTGATTCTTCTCAATGGTTCAGTGATCCAATAAACTTTGGACAGAAAATGCCATTTGCATCCAGAAAAAGAACTATGGAGATTAAACATAAATCGTTCACTTCTTTTTTCTATTTATTTTTTCTTCTTCCATATTTTTCCCTTTTCTCTGATTTTTCTCTTCCCACATGATTCATAAAGCAATGTGTATCAAAAATAAATACTTTTAAGAGAATGTGTTTTCCTAAGTTTGAGAATAATTTACCTCTCTGAAATGTGTACTCATTAGTCTTGGTTCAACCCCTCTAGAGCCACACAGACTAAGTCCAATCCTTCGTCCACATGACAAGTTTTACAATGACTTTTAGTTCTACTAAAACAAGATTGAGGATTTTTTTAAATACATTTGCTTTCTTGGATCACTAAGGGGAAATGAAACAATATTCAAACCCCATTAACCCACCAAGTCTTTGAAGACTGCTACCTTATCTGAACATGGTCTGGCCCCAGATTGGTTTGGTTGGAGCAGTTAAAAGAGAGTAGTTTCTATTCTGCGTTTCAAGCCTATCTCCTAGCAGTAGCATTACAGAGACAGTCTCTGGGGATATAAGCAGGGCTCCTATTGGGGCAATAATGGGGTTTGATGAATCCTAATGTCCTACAATTTGCAAAAAAGATTTCAGGTTGTATGATAGGAACTTGAGCTTAGAGCTGGAAGAGAATTGAAGGCAAGGAATATAGCTTTTTGTGTGTCGTGCTCATTTGACAATTTGATTGAATCCTTTGCACCCTTTCTCAGAAGAATGTTTTTAGGTACACAAAATAAAATATATAAAATCACAAAAGAAATTATATTAAAATTCAGGAGCCAGGTGGTGCCATAATGAACAGACTGCCAGGTCCAAAGTCTCATCTTCCTGACTTCAAATCCAGCCTCAGACATTTACTAGCTGTTTGACTGTGGGCAAGTCACTTAATCCTGTTTGCCCCAGTTTCCTCATCTGTAAAATGAGTTGGAGATGGAAATGGCATACCACTCCACTATCTTTATTAAGAAAATCCAAAATGGGATCACAAAGAGTCATGAAAAATGACTGAATGACAACAAAATAGTTATCAAAAGACTATATTAAAGTTCCAGGTTGAGAACCCCTTGTCTTAGAGATTACTTGATCCTATCTTTCATTTTCTAAATAAAGAAAACTAAAGTCCATAGGGTTTGACTGAGCTGATATAGTAGTAGATCTGGGATTCAAACTCATATCATCAAGTCATGGATTTAGAGGTGAAAGGGATCACACAAGTGATCTATTGCATTCCCCCCCCCCATTTTAGAGATGAGAAATGGGGCTCAGATAGGTCAAGATCACATAGACACAGAAGAAGATTTGAATCAAGTACATCCCACTTCAGGACTGATCTTTTTTGACTGTTCTGTTTTGTTTCCACCATATCAGTTATCTCTAGGGTATTTTATACTAGCTATGGTAATTTTTATGGTAAAGGTTTTTCCTCCTTCTAGTTTGTTCCCATCTTTTTCCTAGTTGCAAAGTTCATGTTACCATTTTCCTAAAACCTCTTCCCTGTTCTTGTCAAGAAAATTTATCTGGCAGACCCAGTAGAACTAATCTATTGCATCAACCTCCTATACCATTATAATCCATCTGTTTTGTTTTGATTGTCTCTGGGAACCCATTATAAAACTATAATAAATTAATCATTAAAAAGTCACTTTTTTCTGATTATTTCTCCTAGCATATTGGCAGGTGCTGTCTGTAAACAAGGACTTTCCAAACTTCATGATGACCTGAGAATATGCCCACTTCTTCCTGAAATGTAGACCCATTCCCTCCAATCTCCCATGGATTATCTTCTCTTGTAGCTTCTGCTAATAAGCTCACTGGTAGTTTGCTTGAGGGGTTCCAGTCCCACTGATAATAACCAATAAAGGGAAAGTGTTATGGATGGATGTGATTGAGCGAATCAACAAATCATCCTATCTCACTAACAAAAATGGTACATTTCACTGCCTTAATGAGATAAGAACAAATCTCAATCAGTCAATCAAAAAGCAAGTGAAAAAAAAATGTCCTTAGATTAATTGGAAAAATGTTAATCAGAAGGACATTTGAATTACCTGGGAAAATTGGTCATATTCCATGGCTCATCTATAGTAGAAGTATCAAATTTGCATCTTGGCCATATGAAACCAACAATCCTGAGTGTGGCCTGAACTATTTTTAAAGCTAATTGGAAAATATTTAAGAAAATAAATAAAAATATAATAGAACATAGATAATGGTGCTTTACTAACATTTTAATGCCCCTATTTCTATTTGTTTGCTACCACTGATCCTATAGGGTAGAAGATCAGTTCAAATTCTAAGTTTTTCTAGCTTCTGGTAGAAGAAAGGTTGAGTGTACTGGATGAGCAGAGTGAAGGTATGTTGATAGAAATACGAAAGAAGAGGGAACCATTGAGATGTGGAGGAAAGGAGAATGCTTTAGTTCACATCTTAGCCAACTTTCTCTCCCTCATATCTTACCCTTCCCTTACTTGGCAAGATCTTTGCAACTTCAAGGATGACTCTAAGCAATATAGCATGCTACCTTTTCAGGTAACTTAATTATTCTTTTGTAGTAACATAAACAAGAAGCAATCTAGAGTATGGCCTTCTTGCCAGTAAGATATGTGTTTTAAGTTCTACTTTTGACTTATACTACCTCTGGGCAAGTCACCTAAACTCTCAGTTCCCTTGCAACTCTTGGAGATTCTGAGTTTCAAAGAAAGTGCCCTTTTGCAAGGATAAGATGAATTTCTTCATTCTGGTGCTCCCTATGCCAATGAAATCCCAAGTTTCTCTTTGTCCCTATTAATATAACTAGCAAAGATAACAATACAGTGAAGAGCTTAGCAAAATAAATAAATAAATGAATGAACTATGAACTCAAAAGCTTATTTAAATTGTGTTTGATGAAGCTGTTTGAAGTCTAGAGAGCAAGCAAATCACTGAAGCCTGAGGACTTTTGCATACGATATATGAAACTGTTAAAAGTCAATGAATTCATTGACCTGTTATGTGTCAGAATCAATTAATTTATTCCTAGGATCTTGGTGTAATGGAAAGATCCTCCAGTTGAGGTCAAGATACTTGATTTTCAAATCTTGGCTCCTTCATTTACTTGCTATGTGACATTTGAGTACATCATCTATCATCTATTAGTTTCCTCCTTTGTAAAACAATAACTGAGAAGGAGGCTAATACATCAAAGGATTATGGTGGGGATTGCACTTTCTAAGCTATGAAACACTGTACATTTAAGCAATTAAAATTATTTTGAATTTTGTTTTATGCCTGTATTTTGTTTTCACACAAACAGAATTTTTGAACATTTTTCTCCCCTGGAGTCCTGAATCATCCTTTTTGAAAAAGAAATAAAAGAAAGAAAAAGAAACCAGTCAGCAGCTCAATTGTGACTGATAGCACATGTAGTATTCTCCACCTAGCATCACCACCTCAGTAAAGATGGGGAAAAGAATGGGTTTTCCCAAACCTTCTTCATAAATATTTTTATGTGGCATGCAGTTGGGGAGTTTGGTTTTTTTGTTTTGTTTTGCTTTTTTGTATGATGGTGGTGGTAATGATGGTCCTAGTGGTAGTAGTAGTGATGGTTGTTCTTTTTCTTTCCACTTTAAATATTGTAGCCATTTTGCACGCTGGTATATTGGTCCTTCTTTCTTCACTCTGCATCAGTTTTTATGTCCTTCCCTATTTCTCTGAATTCTTCATATTCTTAATTTCTTATGGTGCAGTTATATTCTTCATGTATTACAATTTAGCCATTCCCTAGTTGATGGACATTTCTTTTTATTTCCAGTTCTTTATTTTCACAAAAAGTAGTGCTATGATTATTTTGATGCATGTGAAACCTTGTATGTATGTGTGTGTATGTGTATTTGAATTCTTCAGAGTAAATGACTAATACTAGAAATGTTTCCACTGTAATTTTTTGGCATTATTAGCATCTATCCTATTTCCAAATCTGCTTAGGAAAAAAATTCCTCAGGAAATCATTTTAGTAAGCTGTCTCTTTACAAGTTTTCTATAAAGGAACTCACATATTTCTCTTTTAAGTTAAACAGGTATCCAGTTGTTTATGAATTTGGGTTAAATGGATAAGCTTGTAAACTAGCTGGTTTGGAATGACAATTCCCCCTTTTTCCCCTTGATATGGATATCACATCAGCAAAAGAGCACATTTCATTTCAAAAGGCTTCAAGAATCTTCCTTTATGTAAGGAAATATCTTCACAAATTATTTAACATCCATTGTAGTAATACTGAATTTAATGAGCCATATCCTGAATATGATAAGGGTTTTTATTAGGAAAATCCAGATTGATTTAGCATTAATTAATACACGATTACTTTCAAATATTACCCACTTGTAATCTAGAAAGTCAAAGAAAATGAACTCATTGTATAAAACCCTTATAAGAGAAGTAAACAGTGTGTTTTCCTAGAGCTGATCTGTTTGTAATAAAAATAGATTAGTTTCTTTGGTTTTAGGCTACGTTCTTTATTAAGCCTGGAAGTAATTTCAAGAAAGGGAAAGGTAGGACAGAGATGAAAATTAGGAGAAGAGGGGGAGAAATAAAGAAATATGAAAATCAATCAGTATTTTTTAAAGGCCAAGAAAATAAAACAAAGAGAGAGAGAGAGAGAGAGAGAGAGAGAGAGAGAGAGAGAGAGAGAGAGAGAGAGAGAGAGAGAGAGAGAGAGAGAGAGAGAGAGAGAGAGAGAGAGAGAGAGAGAGAGAGAGAAAGAGAAAGAGAGAAAGAGAGAAGAGAAGAAACTAGGATAGGGAGAAAGACTTTCAAGTCAAAACTTAAGATTCACAAACTGCATACAGTTTTATACTGGCAAATCTAAGTGACCTTTTAATTCAGAAACAGCCTAAGGTGATGGAAAAACCACTAACCTTGGAGTCTTACAAAGACTTGAGTCTCAGCACTACTATCATGAGACGTATGACTTTGAGCAAGATACTGCACTTCCCTATGCCTCAATTTCCTCACCTATAAAAACAGGGATAATGTTACTGGAAGAGGCTACATGAGGTAGATCATTTTGACACAAATCATTTCAGCTCTCAGTGCCTCTAAGAAACTCTCTAAAACTATAAGTTGCAAAAAAAAAGTTTCTGTTCTGCATTGGTGGAAAGATTTTCCCACATTAATCTGCAAATCTGATCATAAATCTGCAAAAGAAAATTAAAAAAAAACCAATCTATTCTATAACTTCCAAGTGTTGCTTTGATAGTCCAAAAAGATCCTGAGTATAAGAAAATTTGTAATTGGACATTTCTATATATCTCTCTTTCATTCTTGTAAAAATAAAAATGCAAAATGTAACAATCTATGCACTTGACAGACTAGAGGCTCACTTGTGGCTGGTATCATAGATTCAATATTTAAAAGGCACAGTGGATGGGACCCAATGAATTGCAGTGAATTGTGCCATATGCCATCAATATCTATCCTAACAATATCCATTTACTGAGTAGTGCGGATCATTAAAATATCCCAGGGCTCTGTACAATAAAATCAATAAGACAGTTCAGCCATGGGTTGTGGTTTAATAACTTCAGACTCCAAGAGGGGGGAGGTGAGTAAGTCACTGAGCAGAGAAATTTCCTAAGAGCTTAGGGTGGAAGAAGGCATTTTCCAAATGTTGGTAGAAAACATAATGTTCATCACTGGTGAACCAAGAGTGCTCTATGGGGAGCATCCCCTAAAAGGGTTGATCCTTTCTACCCAGAGAGTGACAACTGGCTCCTATAAAGCTCTATCTATGTGTTGATTAAAGATCCAGGTTCCCTAAATGAGTCTTTGCTTAGAAGCAATTACAAAAACATGTATGTATATAAATATGTATTATTTATAGATGCATATACATGTGCACACATCGACATATATATTTTTCAAATGTTAAACATCATGTTATTAAAATTTCTAAGAGATGAGAAAATGTGCCTCTCTTCTTTCTTTGTAAATAAATCTCTATTTTTCATTCTTTGCTCTATGAACTTTCTGAATATAGAAAGAGGAAAAGTAATGGAAATGAAGATAATGTAAAAACAAAACACGTCATGAACATTTTAAGACAAAAATAAAATTCTGATGTTCACTCTTATTCCAGTGAAATCTCGATGAGAAACAGAGAGGTACATTTGATGAATTAAGAAGGCCCTCTAACCCAATTCCCTGTTGAGAGGAGAGATTCTTAAAATATTTTTCTTCTCAGAGCACTTGTTCTTGTGAGGTGGGAAGTAGAGAGTATCTGTCAGACTGCAAAACCTTCCTTCTTTGCTCATATTGGACTATAAGTCATTCCCAGAACTTGGTTACTTGTGAAATATGTCAAGGTCTTTTTTTTTGCTCATCTTCAGAATTGCCCTGTGAGACAGGTGGGTGACAAGGATTATTCTCTCCACATGGGTGAAGAAGCAGGTGCTCTCTGGTCAATGTGATTTGGCAAAGATCACACAAGAATGAGTGACAGAGCCCTGACTTCATTCCAGGGCTTAATCTACCACTGTATTGTGTTTGTCTTTCCCACCTCACACAAACACTCCATTCCTCCCCCTCCCCACTCCCTTAAAGGTAATCACTAATGACAACTAAACTGGTCCTTTCTCAGAAATACTTACAGCGGGCCAGAATAATTGCAGGATATCATTGTGATGGGGAATACTGAACCATCTTGCCTTTGCACATTTCCTTAACAGCCAAATCCCTGTTATTCTGGTGATGGAAGGAAAAGAAAGTGGCAACTCTAAGGGGAGAGCTTGCTGAGAATAAAATAAGTGCTGGATGCTGAGATAATACTTTTAAAAAGACACCTTAATTACAGGCACATCTTGGAAATAATAATCTCTATCTGTTCTTTGATCCATCCCTTCTTTACCATATTCATATGTGCAGCACACAGGTGTTAGAATAAACAACTAGTGTTAAAATAAACAGTGCCCTGCTGTGTGCAAACACTGTGTCTATGTCTATGGGTTATATATTTCAAGAAGAAAGATGCATGATTTCATCATTGTATGGAGTCAGTGTGGAAAACCCTCTACCAAATAGACTTGGAAAACTAAGTCTTGGAGAGTTGTATAGAGAGTAAAAGGCTGGAACAGGGACAAGAAAGAGAGGAATAGAGGCATCTTTTATTCTCTAAAGAGATTTTGTTGATGTTGATGTTCAGTCACTTATTATCTGACAATAAATAGACTCATATATCTAGTAACTGGGAATGGTAAAATCAAATTAGTGAGGGTTTTTAAAGGTTTTTTTAGCCCAATCTTTTCATTTTTCAGTTAAGGAAACTAGACAGATAAAATAACTTGTCTAATGTCACACATGTAATTTGGACCTACACCCTCTGCTGCTAAAGCTTGTATTCTTTCCATTAAAGAGATGGACAGTGTTCAAAGATAGAGGAAGGAGACAGAGAAGGAAATGGCCTCTTCCAGTGATATCCATCTATGTAAATATCTAGGATATGTAGATATCTATAAAATTAGATATGTATAAAAGATACAGATGCATGTCTATATCTATTTTATATTCAATTTTATTTTTATTTTAAGTTTTAAACTCTCCACCCACTGAAGAGAGAAATGTAATATTCATAATACATATGAGGCAATGCAAAACTTATTTCTGTATTAGTCTTACTCAAAAACCAAAATAAAACAAAGAGAAGAAACTATGCTTCAATCTGCATTCTAAGTGCCCATCATTTCTCTCTTTCTAGAGGTAGATAGTATTTTTCATCACAAGTCCTTTAGAGTTGTGATGGATCAATGTATTGATCAGTTACTAAGCCTTTTACACTTGTCTTTACAATGTTATCACCTTGTAAATTGTTCATTGGTTTCTGCTCACTTCACTTTGCATCAGTTCATATGTTTATTAACATATAGATCTAAATACTTGTCAATAGTTAGCAGATAGCTGTTGATAAGAGATAGAGAGCTATTAGGTCAATTGTCATTTTTGTATCAAAATATTCCTGCTAAAATGAAGGATCTTGGATATTTTTGGAGAACCGTTCATTTCATTAGTTTAATTCCCCAAAATAAAAACTTGCGTCTTCAGTATCTGCTATTTCTCTTAAAGTACTCATCAGTACTCCTTAGTAATACTAATAACTCATAAGACCGTTAGTTTTATTTACACAGCAAAAGGTTCAGAAGGGACTCGCAATATCTGAGTCCATAAAAAGATACTCTCAATTCCCATCCTCCAGGCAATTCTCATGAAAAACTATACTGGCTTGAGTATGGTCTCAACAAGGAGTAGGGCTCACTTCCTTTTTCTGCTTTGATGCTCTAGATAGAGCTGCTCTTTTGCTATTAGCTCTTCCCTATTGGGGTTCCCTCTACAGCTCTATTGTCTTCCATTTCAACCAGGTGCCATAGTTACTACTCACCATGGCTTCTCCACCAGATCTGTCTTGCTACATCCTACTATTGAACTGTACCCTTGAAGATGACATAAATTATTTCTTTACAGCTTTTGAATGGCTAGCCCTTTGTAGCATGATGCTAGGAACTTAGCATAGTAGAGAAAATTTTCATGTCTCTAAAGCCAGCCTTTCTCTGACCTAAGTCTTTTGAGGGTTTTATTTTATTTCATTTTTTCATATACTTGGGTTCCCCAGCTCAACCTTTTACACAAAGGATCTCTTCAGGGTCTCTGGAAATACATCTTTCTTGAATAGCTCAAGTGATTCTCTGTTTTCTATTACTAGTCAACTCATAGTGAGTCTATATCATTTAATTGATCACCTGAGTGACATTCTTGTATGAGGATCTCCCATTGAGTCATTTATTCTTTATTCTCTTTCCATCTCTCTGTCTCTTGTCTTCTTTTAAAGGCAGCTGAGCTGGGTTATGCAAATTAACATAGATGATTCAAAATCTTATAAAACGAGAGTTCTTAATTTGGGGCCTGTGAACTTTTTGTTTTTAATATTTTGATTACATGAGCATTGATTACTATGTAACTGGTTTTCTTTATAATCCTGTGGATTTTTTTGTATACATTAAAAATATTATTCTGATAAGGGATCCATGGTTTTAATCAGATTGTAGAAAGAGTCCAAGGTATACTTGAAAATGATGAAAAACTTCTGTTCTAAAGGGAGGAGGGAAGGATTGGTTTCTTCCAACTGCTGTGGCTCAGGGGAGGTGAAGTTGCAATCTTTTGCTATCTAAAAATAGATCACATTTTTATAGTATGTGAAACATAGCACTTTTCCTCACAACAACCCAAAAAAGTAGGTGGGCCTAGTCTCAATCCTAAAAAGGAAACTGAGGCTTCAAGAAGTAAACATGAGATGCCCATAGTCACAAAGCTGTCAGATTAGGGAGTCCAGACCTAAAAAGCTATAAGTCTAATATTCCTTTCATTGCTCTACAGCCCACAAATGCCCAGCAGAATCAAGTAGATGGGATGTCATTCTCATTCTCATGCACCATCTTCAGAATGTGTGTTGTCTTTGGGAGGACTTCTTTCTTTCAAATGATTATATTGACTTGATATCCTGTATATAGAACTAGTGGAGGAAAAAGAGAAGGAGAAAGGAAGAAGCATTTATTAAATACTGTGCTAATCCTTTTACAAATATTATCTCATTTAATCCTTTCAAACTCTGTGTTATTGGTGCTATTATTATCCTCATTTCACATTTAAGAAGACTGAGACAAACAGAGGTGAAGTGACTTGCCCAGGATCCCTCAGCAAGTAAGTTTCTAACTAAGGCTGAATTTGACTCTGGTCTTCCTGACCCCAGACCCACAATTCTATCCACTGTAGTGAGAGAAAAGGCATCCCAAGTATGTCATTTGCTGAAGGGCCCTTGGACATAACTGCCTAAGAGAGACTCACCACTAACTAAACTATTTAATCTGCATCTTTACTAGATGTATAGGTATGGGTCAGTATATCATTGAGGACACTGATTTTTGGAATGGATGTTTCTTATGGTAAAATAATCTTATTTAACAGTACTTAAGGTTTACATTGTGTTTTATATACATGATCTGATGTGCTCTTCAAATAAGGGAAGTGATCTTATTATCCTCATTTTATAGATCAGGAATAAGGTTTTAACTGGTTATAAGATTTGCCATGATCACACAGCTAGCAAGTGACTAAGGTAAGATTTGAATCTGGGTCTTCCTAACTCCAAGTATAGCATTCTACCCACTGTGTCATATTACTTTTGCTGTTACCACGGACATGTCACTTCTCTCAAAATTTCAGTTTCTTTATCTTACAAATACTGGGGTTAAACAGAATGATCTGCAAGATCTTTCTAACAACACAAACAATTTATTTTTATTGTCTTCCTTTCTGAAGAATATAGGTAGCTAAAAACTCAGGAAAGTATTTGTTATAGGACTAAATATTTTCATTTCTAAACCTGAACTTTAGCCCTTGGCTACCTTGTGCAAAGTAATATAGCTAAGTGGAAAAAACACACAGAGCCTGAAGTTAGGAAGTCCTGAATTCAAATCTACTTTCAGTTAGCTGTGGGATCTCAGGAAAATCACTAACATCTATGTCTTCATTTTCATTAACAGCATCTGTCTCACAAGGTTGTTGTAAAAATCAAATGAGATAACACTTGTAAAGCAATTAGCATGGTCCCTGGCAAATAGTAGGTTCTTAATAAGTATTTGTTCCCTTTTCTTTTCTTGCAGAAGAAGCTTCTCTCCTCCAGCTGAGCTGTGGCTTTATGAGTACTACTGACTACCACCCAAACCATTTAGTGGTTCTTATCTAGTCACCAGTCCCTCAATGTTGAGACACTGAGCTATTGGTCTCTTTTAAGGATTCATAGGCGTGCAGGAATTGGGCACTCTGTAGGACTAACCCTAACCAAAACTAAACAACCTTGCCCAATTCTTTCCCTTTTCTAAGTTCCCTAGATACATGTGCCATTCCCTAAGGTCTCTGCTTTTAGCATCAATCAACCTAAAAAAATAACTTTTTGTTTCATCGGATTGAAGCAGTTAGAAATAGAAGTAATCTTAGAGTTATCTAATCCAAGTTTCTCTTTTTTCAGAGAAGATAATTGAGGCACAAAGTGACTTGTCCAAAGTCACATGGGAAGGAAGATAAGCAGAATTTGAACCTGGATCTACATATCAGAGATGATGCTTTTGTTGTTGTTGTTGTTGCCATTTTCATTTCCATTCTGGATACTAAAGACCCTCTGAAACCCAAAGAAATAACTGTTCAATGTTAAGAAGTCATAAAAGACAGGAAGAGGGTTTTAGGGGGGGCAGCAGGATATTTCTTCTTGTACCTATTGTATATTTTTACATAAACATAAAATTCAGCCTTGGTTATAATGGTAGTTATGCCTCCATGACATTAGTAAGTAGTCCTGTTTTGCCTTGACTTTGTCACTTTACAATGGCTATTATTTCCAGGATCAAATCCAAAGTCCTTGGTTTGACATTTAAAGTCCTTCTAATCTAGTTGCACTTTTCTTCCTTCCCTCTACTCTATGATCTAGCTCTATTTTGGTTTATTTACTTTTCTTCATATGTAACTCTTCATCTCTCAACCTTTTGTGTTGGCTGCCCCTTCCCCCTTCCCCATATCTGGAATGCCTCTTTTCTCCTTTCTGCTTCTTTTAGCTTCCCTAGATTTCTTCAAAGCTTAGTTCATCTTCCCTGTCCCCACAGATGCTAATACCTTTCTTCTGAAATTAACTTCAATTTATTCTTTTAAGTTTAATTTTAATATTGACATTTTCACCATCATTTTCTTAAGTCTACATAATCAACAAAACTCTGATTTATCATATTGGCTTATTTCTAAAGTGCAAATGCTCATATTGAAAATTTAACAATCAGTGAACTAGTTAGAACTTCCTCCAGCTTACCCTTGGTTATATCTATCAATATTTATCAACTTAGAAATTAAAATATCTTAATATAAAAGATTAAGTTTGACCTTATGGATCTAATAAAAGAGTCATGGGGATCCCCAGCTCCTTTAGTACCATTACACAATTTGAGAACCATTACTGTAAAACATTGACAGAGCTGCTTGAGGGCATAGACCAAATTTTTGTTTTTCTTTATTTTCCTGGAATTTACATTATCTGGCACATAATAAATGCTTTATGAATTATTGGTTAACTAATTAATTTGTCAAGTGTCTGGTCTTATGCAAGAGAAATTTGTGTACTTTGGAGGAATACTCCCACAAGCAAAGAAACTTCCTATGTGGGTGACACAGGGAAGGCCAATCTTGGAAATAGATCCCAGCTGCCTGGCAGGCATTAAAATGTCAAATATGAAATCAGCATTCGTAACTCTAAAACATGTCTTGTAAACAGCCATCCAGAGCTGTTTTTAGGAATGACTATAGTCATCACAAATGCTGTGGCCACAGTTCCCTAATTTTAATGTTTGTGGTTGGTTAAGTAGTGTCCCATTATTTCATGGTTCATTTTTAACATGTATTTGAATATATTGAGGTCCAAACCAGGTCATTGAAATATAGCTAAGCTTATACCAGTGGTTCTCAAGCTTTTTTATCTCAGGATCCCTTTACATTTTTAAAAATTATTGAAGACCCCAAACATTTTTGTCTGTAGGTTATATCTACTAGTATATATCATATTAGAAATTTAAATGTTTTCTTATTATGTAAGTAGTTTTGACCTCACAAATCCCTTTAAAAAGTTTTGGGAATCTGCAGGGATCCCCATATCATATTTTGAAAACCACTGGCCTGATGTCCTTATGATTCAGTAAGAGACATCATAGGATTCAGAGACATCGGAGATCACCCAGCCCAGCCCCCTCATCTTAGAGAGAAGGAAATTAAGAAGTTCAAATCCACACAGGTAATAAATAGCAGGACTACAATCTGGACTCCAAATTCATACTGCCTCTCAATGTTGGCTCTACTCCCACTCCCACTCCATCCTCCACTACCAGAGCATCAGTATTAAGAGCAATCAATTTTCTTCCATAGAACCACAAAACAGCTGAGGAAAGGTATATAGGAAAATTTCAAGACTTTACTCTTTGTGCCACAGACTGGCCCAGCATTTCAGAAGTTGTGGTTGTTTGAAATTGAGGATTGGAGGAGTTTGAGGGAAAAAAAAAAAGAAGGAAGGAAGGAAGGGAAAGAGGAAGGGAGGGAAGGAAAGAGGGAAGGAGAAAAAACATTTATTAAGTACTTATTATGTATAAAGCCCTGTGCTATGTAATATGGATAAAAATAGATAAATAAGATAATCCCTCCTTTCAGAGATATTATTTTCTAATTAGGAGGAGAAGGGTGGACGAGAGAAAAGAAAAGAAAAGGTTTCAGTCACAAATTAGATGTAGAGAATCCCTTCCTTTAGGGTATATTGTCAACACTGACCACTGAATGAATAGACGTTTTGAGCTTTTCAGTCAAACACTTTAGAGATAAAGCTACCACATTGGAGAGCAGCAGAATGCATACAACTTTTCTGCAGTGTATACAGTGCAAAAGAGTATACCCCTCAAACCACCCTAGGTGGCCAGATTTTTTCTGGCTTTGTTTTATTTAGCAACCCAATTTGGGGTAGATCAGTGTACCTATAGCTAAGTGGAAAGTCAGAAAGTTTTATTTATTTGTTTTTACATTACAAATATTTACAATCACATACACACACATACCTCTTCCTGCAAAGACTCTTGCAATAAAGTAAAATAATTAAACAAAACTAGTAATATTGGGACCTTATCTAAAAATGAATACAGCATTCCACATTTGTTGCTCTGCCCCCTCCATATTAAATAATTTGTTTTTAATTAACCAAAATTTATTTTCTCAAATGTCTATTGCTCACTCCATTGAGAAAAAGGAGAAAAGGAAAAAAAAACACTTACATAAAGAAAAATGCAAACTTAAAAAAAAATGCAATTGATTATATATACACATACAAGGGTATGTTATCTATACCATATGTACTGTGTGCATGTATACATATATGCATGCATGTGTGTTTGTGTATAAACTGCTAGGGGAAGTATAGAAACAATTTATTTTTTGAGTTTTTAAGAAAGATGGGAGAACTAGTCAGAATAACAGATGTGTAAATGTATATACACACATATATGCATGCAGGCATGTATATACATACATACAAATTTTACATCCTAAATTCTACCTCTGTTTCAGGAAATGGATAGCATGTTTCATCACAATCCTTCAGAATCAAAGATGGGCATTATATTGATCAAAGTTCTACAGATTTCCAAATTTGTTTTTCCAGTCTCATTACTTAAAGCAGTTTCTTAGTTCTGCTGATTTCAGTCTTTGCTATTTTGCAAAAGTCTTCAATATTGTTCATTTTTTACAGTATTGATGTTATTATATAAATGGTTATTCTGATTCTGCTTACTTCTTTCTGCATCAATTTGTACAAATCTTTCCATCTGTCTTTGAAATCACCTATTTCCTCATTTCTTAAAGAATTTTAGGATTCCATCACATTCTTATAACACAGTTTATTTATCCCTCCTCCATTGATGGGCATCCCTTTAGTGTCCAGTTTTTTTTGCCACTATAAAAACAACTTCTATAAATATTTTTGTTTGTATAAGATCTTTTCCTCTTTCATCTCTGTAGACTTCACAGTAGTATTGCTGGATCAAAGGATATGTAATGTTTAGTAACATTTCACACACAGTCCAGTAACCTCTGATTAGGCAGCTGGGTTGGATTCCTCCAGAAGCCCAATGGAATATTTCTTTGTTATATGCCTAGAAATAACAAAATGAGAATTTGATAAGCACTAAGCATGACAGCCAGAGTTAGCCAACTCTGTTCAGGTTGGTGAGTATTGAGACAAGGCAATGGACATCTGAGGCAATTTAGAGAAATTCACAGGGTTTTTACACCTTACTTATTTTGAGTACACTGCATTTCCTAGATCTTGCTAGCTCAGGCCATCTCTGTTATCCTGACTTTTGGACTCTGTATCTTTCTCAAAAACTCAAAATTAAATCTTTTCTTTATCTCCCCCAACAGCTTAATTTTGTTTGATATTCTCTTCTTGCTCCTTCCCTCTCCTTTCTTATTAAATCAAACTGAAAATGGCTTGACAACATTGGTTTAACAGCAGCAACGGTTCCCTAGGGTTAATTGGGCATCTGACAGTCCCTTCTAAAAAAGCTCAGGAAAAAAGTACCAAAGTCTCCGACTACAGTGCATCCTGGCCCCAATGCTTATTCAGCTATGTAAACATGGGCAGGCCAAGGAATTTCTCTGTGCCTTGGTTTCCTCCTCAGCATAATGACAATACCTATACTATTTCCCTCACAGGGCTACTTTGAAAATAAGTAATTTGTTAATCCAAATCATGATTTATTGATGTACATTGTGATTATTAATACAGAAAATCCTATGGCTAGTATTAAAATAAGGCAACCATAGAAAAGCATAAAATATTAAAGGGATAATTTGGTCCAATTCTCTTCTCATTTTGCATTTGAGAAAACTGAGGCAGAAAGAAGTGACACTTTGTTCAAAAAGAGGTCAAAATTTGTCTAAAGCTGGAATTACAACTTAGATTATCCATTAGAAGCAGCTGTTGGTACAATGGATCAAGTACTGAATCTCAAGCACTTATTAGTTCTTTGACTGGGGCAGATCACAATCTTGCCTGCCTCAGTTTCCTCGACTGGAAAATGGGATTCATAATAGTACCTACCTCACAGGATCAAATGAAATAATAATCATAAAGCACTTAGCACAGGGCCTGGCATATATTAAGTTACATATATATATATATATATATATATATATATATATATATATATATATATATATATATATATACACACACACATACATACATATGGTATTATTATGTCAAGGAATCACAATAGCTAGTGTGCATAGTTCAAAGCTGTATTTCATTTGATTCTCACAATAATCCTGTGAGGTACATGTTATTCTTTTCTTCATTTTATAAAAGAGTAAACTGAGGCAGACAGAGGCTAAGTGACTCCAACAGAGTTGTTCAGCTCGGAAGTACTGAGCATGAATTTGGAGCCAGGTTTTGCTGACACCAAGCCTAAGCCATTTGCTTCTGCAATCTTTATTCACTATTGTTTCCCATGTTTTACTCTTGTTACTAACCAGTAGATGTTTAGGGGTTTCTGGTTGTTTTTAAGGAACACATAGACCACAAACCAGCAGAACAGAATCTGTAAGACTCTTGTTTTTGGACTGTCAGTGATGATATTTGTAGAATGTTTTGTATTTTTCAAAATCAGCTTTACTAAATTTAAGAGCTCTGAAAACTTAGATATATACATGCTAACTAATGTGGTAATCGTGATGGAAAAGGAGGAGGAGGAAGAGAGCTTAGTACTTTGTACAAATTGAGGGAAAATAAGGCACATTGAGGTAAAATACTACTCAACTATCTCAGCTAGTTTTGGGAAACTCCTCATTCCTTAGAGCAGTGATTTTACTAGTATTCTATCACCTTTAATAGTGATGAAATTCTAGCTTCAGGCGAAAAGCAACATTTGCAAACAACCCCTACCTCCTGTATCTCCAGTTTCAAAAACCTTGACAACCTACTGCTTTATAACACTCAGAAAGTGCTCTCTGTTATTTAGAGAAAGTCTTGTTGCTGCATAAGTAGACTAAGAAGGCCTTTGTTAATACAGAAGACTCATGGATTGAGTGCCTCTTTCACATTTGTGATTAATTTTGGTTTGGTGCATATGGAACAGAGAACAATTCTTGAGATGCTTATGTGAGGGCATCAGCAAGTAGCAAAAACCTACAACCCTGAGAGATGGTATGGTTTAAGGAGGATCTGTCGAGTTCTGAATTTAGGGATTGAACAAACTCTTATAGAGTAATCAATAACTGTCATCCTGTCTGGCACTCATTCACCACATAGAGACAGAACCATTGGAGATCAACTAATTTGATCCCCTCATATTATATAGGAGTTCAGTGATTTCCCCAGAGTCACACAACTAATAAGTGTCTTGAGGCTGGATTTTGACTCAATTCTTCCTGACTCCAAGCCTGGTCCCTCTATCCTTTGAACATAGTAAGCTATTTTCATACTATTTATTTCTCATTAATGGATAGAGGGCTCTACTCAGAGTCAACAAGAGTTGCATTCAGGTCCTTTCTCTGACAAATACTAGCTGTATAACCCTTGGCAAGACTTAAACTGTCAGTGTTCTAAATGAGACATTCTCAAAGTCTGGCATGGGACCCCAGGGGGTCCCCAAGACCCTATAGAAGATCCACAAGATCCAAATTAATCTTTTGTGCTAAGACACTTTAATTTCTGAATTGGTGTATATAATCAAAGTCATGCTAGAGGCAGGTCTAACCATTTCTCTGATTTTCAGATTTTCAGTGTAAGCATTTATACTTTAAAATGAGCATGGGTATAATATTGTAAATAAAGTAGTGATAACCTTGGAACTAAAGCTAAAACCCTAGTTTCTTGACCTCCAGACTATTTCTATTCTCACTAACTCACAATATTTAGAGTTCTTCCAAAACTGTTTGCTTCTTTGATCTGTCTCTCTCTCTCTCCTCTCCCTCTCTCTCTCTCTCTCTCTCCGTGTATGAATCTGTCTCTCTATTTCATCTTTGTCCTTCTCTGTCCCCCCATCATCTCTTTCTGTCTCCTCCCTCCCCAGCTCTTTCTTCTTCCTTCTCCCCTCCCCTCTTTCTTTCTGTATTTGTCTCTTTCTGTCGCTGTTTCTCTTCCTGATTGCTTTCAGGAGAATCCAATTAAAATTTTAACAAACACAGCTTTTTATATGATCATGGATTTAGAGTTAGATGGGACCCTGGAGACAATCTTTTCATCGTATAGATGAGGAAACAGACCATGAGAATTGGAAGTGGTCACACATGTAATAAGCCATGGGACAAGGAAACTGACTCCACATCCATTAACTCCAATCCAGTACTCTTCCATAGCACCACATATCTGGCAAAAGTTTGTTTACCAGTGAATAACATTCAGGCATTCAGATGTTTTCTCATTTGTAAAATGCTGCTTGGACACCCCCAGATTTTTTTTATTATAATCGTGTGCAAGAGACTGCAGCCGAGTCATTTGTTTCTGCTGATCCCAAGTGAATTCTCTTCATTTTAAACATTGTATTCCTCAGAAAAGGTTTAAAAGATGAGATCCTGTGCTTTTCAGGAATTCATTGTTCCTATATCATGATGAAACTTCCAAGGAGAGCCTGCAGAACCCATATGGATGCATGAAAGCAAACACAGCAGCATAAGCAAGTCCATGCAGCTGCCTCTCCATCTAGACCCCTTCCTTTGAGGTTAAGCATCACTTTTAACTCCTCAGCTTTAGTGCAGCTTCCGAGAAAGGTTGTTACAGAAACTGGGGCCCTGGTTCAAAAATAGAAAAATTACCATTGGCAGCAGAGTTGGAAATGATAGTGTCTGAGCCTCATCTCCTCCCTTCATGGAGGGAGGGGCTACACACCTTTACTGCCTCTTGCCAGGGCTGGCTGTCAGGCAGGGGACACAGAGGCTAACTTGGATCTAGGGAGTTACTGAAGCTGGAATGTGGCATATAAATAAAGGAAGCAGTTCAGGTCACTTTTGCTATAACTACAAGCCTTGGCCCATCCTCAGGAAATGAGGGTTTGTGTTTTGGTTTCTGAGAGGGTACGGGAAAGGAAGGAACCTAGATTCCTGCTGTCTTCCACTCCCACCCACCTCCTGTATGTTTCTCGATTCATTTGCCTGTCTTGTGTGTGTGTGTGTGTGTGTGTGTGTGTGTGTGTGTGTGTGTGTGTGTGTGTGTGTTTATCTGTTTGTCTCTGTCTCTCTCTATTTCTCTGTCTCTTTGTCTATCTTTGCCTCTCCTTATTTCTCTGTCTCTGTCTCTCTCTCTGTCTGTCTCTCTGTCTCTCTCTCTCTCAAAAAGGCATGCTCCAGACTTTAACTGTGTTTTTATAACTCCGACATGACTGCTGCTGCTCCCCAGACCGGATAACCCTAGGGTGGTGTAAGTTTTATTTTTAAACCAAGATCACTATTCTACTGACTTGGTCACTGGGCACATTCTCCATTCCCAGAAGAAAACTTCAATTGACTCTTTCAATTTAGTCTCCTGCCTGTGTTCCTTTGTAAGAGTTGTCTTATGTGCCTGGAAAGCACTCCCTACTCACCTCTGCCTTTTTAGCATAAATAGCTTCCTTCAAACCGCAACTCATTTGCCAAGAAATGGCAAACCTTTCCGAATTCAATAGTTATTACTTATCTCTATCTCCTTACAATGCTATGGATATGGTTATCTGTGTATATCTTAGAATACTAGCTGTTTGAAGGCAGGGATATTTGGGATGTTTTGTTTTCTTTTAATCTTCAAATTCCCAAGAGCCTAAAGGGTAATTAGATAGTGCAGTGGATAGAGCACCAGCCCTGGAATCAGGAGGATGTCAATTCAAATAAGGCCTCAGACACTTACTAGCTGGGTGACCCTGGGCAAGGCACTTAACCCTGGTTGCCTTCAAAAAATAAAATAAAATAAATTCCAAGAACCTGTTGGGCAGCATAGTAATGGAAAGAGAGATGGCTTTAGTGTAAAGGAAATCTCAGTTCAAGTTTTGCCCTTGACATAGTCATTTAAGCATCTTTATGCCCCCAGATAATTCTCAAAGACTTGCAGAAAAGGATCTGATATTTGTTAGAAGCTGCTCTCAGACAACTCCCTGCAGCAATCAAATCACAAGAAATCGTCACTGTAGCTTTCACTGCAACTGAACTAACATTAGTATAAGGAATCAAGAAATAAAGACGCAATTGGAATGTTCAAATTAGCCTGAATAAGGGAACCAAGAGATCTTCTTAGCAGACTTTTAGAGGAAGGAGGGATGAATGGTAAAATTGTGAATCATTATATTAAAAAAAATCCCCAATCCATCAATAGGAATATATTAAGAATTTACTGAGGTAAGTGCTAAGAGTTGTGTGTATTTGTGCACATGCGCAGAGGAGGTACTAAGATGATATAAAGGGAAGGAAAAAAAAAGAAAAGAAAGAAAAACAAATACCTAGTAAACGCTGTCAGAATGTATCAGACTGAACTGGATACTTTATTATTATTAAAATTATTATATTTACTTTTTACTATTAGATTAGATTATATGCTACCTGAAGGTAGATAGACAGTATCCTCTTTATATTGATACTTAGCACATTACTTTGCATGAAATAGTTATTCATTCATTCAGTATTAATTGAATTCAGTTTGCCCCATAGTGCCTCAGGATAAGAATAGAAACTCTTTTGAAATACCAAAATATTATCCGTTAAAAACTGCATTTTCTCTAAGAAACTTAGTAACATTAATAATGAGCAATTTTATCAGGTGACATCTTTGTGATAGGGAGATTTGGGGCACACAAATAAAAATTGAAAAAATCATCATCATTTTAAAAAGGTATTTTTGTGGAAAGTACTACCTCAGTTATTATTTAAATATCATAGAACCTGCTGTTCATCTGTTATTAATTTAGAAAGAGCATGAGAGGGTAAGTAGAGTGGGACAACTACCTCCTGCTTCCCAGATGACCCAGATCTGCTTTTAACCAAACAAAGAAAATTATTTATGACAGGATAGACAGTACAGACAATCTGAGCAAGAGTTCAGAGGCTGTAAAGATATCTACTTTCTTCCAAGGCCTGGAAGAGATTAGATCAAATCAGGCTAAAATAGAAATAGTGAATGGAGCAAACGTGATGCTTTTCTATCAGAGTTGCCATCACTATTTATTTATAAGGATGAGGAGTGTTGGGGGAGGGTAATTTTGAAGCTGATTTAAAGATTAGTTAGCATGTTTTCAGGTTAATTTTAAACATTTCATGGAATAATAAAAATTAAAAGCTGAAAGGAACCTTATAGATCATTTCTTGAAACATTATTATTTTACAGATAAGGAAATTGGGGCCCAGCATAGTAGAATGACTTACTAAAGTAACACACAAGTATTAAGTAGCAGACTTGAAACTGGACAAAGAAATGCAAATTCAAGCAATTCTGAAATACTATTGTATACCCAGAAAAAAACATGACAGAAAAAAAAATGACAAATGCCGGAGAGTTGTGGAAGAATAGGGACACTAATATACTATTGGTGAAGTTGTGAACTGCTCCATCCATCAATACCATTATTAGATCTGTACCTTAAAGACACTTTTTAAAAAGGAAAAACCTCTTTAGCTACAAAATTATTTGTAGTAACTCTTTTTTTGTGGTGGCAAAGAATTGAAAATTGAAGGGGTTCTCATCAGTTTGAGAATGGCTGAATAAGATGTGGCATATGATTGTATTATATTATTGTGCTATAAGAAATGATGAAGAAGACTTATATGAGACTTCCGGCCAAGATGGCTGCGTGGAGGCAGACAGCTGCTTGAGCTCCTCGTTTTCTCTCAGAACTTACTTCATGACAAGCCTCTGACTTAATGCTTGACCCAGAAAGAAATCCACAAATTATCACCAAGAGAAGACATCCTTGAAAGTCGCCAGAAAAGGTCTGTGTTTGCTTGGGGGAGGGTCAATCGGACTGGGCACAGACTGAGGGCAGACAGCCAGAGCAAGACAGGCAGCTCACACAGCTCAGACCGGAGGGGGAGGGGTGTGATCTCTGCCGTTTCTGTGAAAGGGCTTTTGCCCCAGTGTGAATGCTCCGTCTTGGCAGCAAGCCAGGAGTAGCGGAGAGGGTGTAAACACCGGAGGTGAAGATTAAAACCCCAGAAAGCCAGCGTCTCTCAGAGC
Source organism: Sminthopsis crassicaudata (assembly GCF_048593235.1). NCBI lineage: Eukaryota > Metazoa > Chordata > Mammalia > Dasyuromorphia > Dasyuridae > Sminthopsis > Sminthopsis crassicaudata. The sequence goes on from NC_133617.1 coordinate 467,246,725, forward strand.
CCGGCCACCCCCAACCCCCACCTGGACTGACTCGGTGCGTTCTCAGAGCCTCAGAGCGCAGACTCAGTACAGTCATTGCTGTTCTGTTAGTGGCTCTCTGCTGCCCTACCCCCAGTCTGTAGAGGAAGCCCATTAATACCATCCAGCCCCATCCCCCGCAAAACAGACCAATTGTTTCTCTTGTCAGTTTGTTTTCTTTGATTCCTACTCTGACAAAATGAACAAAAAATTCAAAAGGGCTCTAACCATTGACAGCTTCTGTGTGGAGAGGGAGCAGACTTCAAATGCTGAGGAGACTAGGAACAGACTGTCCCCAGATGTATCCCCTGGGAGGGATATAAGCTGCTCCTCAATACAAAAGAACCTCATAGAGGAAATCAAAAAGGCTCTCACAAGAGAGCTGGAAGAGAAATGGGAAAAGGAAAGGGAAGCTTGGCAAGAGAGCCTGGAGAAGTCATCCCATGCATTCAAAGACAGAATGGATAAAGAAATCAAATCATTGAGAAACAAGATTAGTGAGCTGGAAAAGGTAAACAACTCCAAGGAAAACAGGATTAGTGAGCTGGAAAAAGAAATCAGCTCTCTAAAAAATAAAATGGATAAAATGGAAAAAAATTCCATAGAAGATAAAAACTCAATTGGACAATTACAAAGAGATATAAAAAAAGTGAGTGAAGAAAATACATCATTGAAAATTAGGCTGGAACAAGTAGAAATGAATGACTCAAGGAGAAACCAAGAGGGAGTCAAGCAAAACCAGAGAAATGAAACAATTGAAAAGACTGTCAAGTACCTTACCAGAAAGACAACAGACCTGGAAAACAGATCCAGGAGAGACAATTTGAGAATAATCGGACTCCCTGAAAAATGGGAGGAAAAAAAGAGCTTGGACACCATTTTCGAGGAAATTATCAAAGAGAACTGCCCAGACGTTTTGGAAACAGAGGGTAAAATAGACATTGAAAAAATTCATCGATCACCTACTGAAAGGGACCCTAAAATCAAAACGCCAAGAAATATAGTGGCCAAGTTCAAGAACCATCAGACAAAGGAAAAGATATTGGAAGCTGCTAGAAAAAAACAATTCAGATATAGAGGATCCACAATAAGGATAACACAGGATCTAGCAGCGTCCACATTAAAAGAACGCAGGGCCTGGAACATGATATTCCGAAAGGCTAAGGAACTTGGTATGCAGCCAAGAATAACTTACCCAGCAAGAATGAGCATCGTTTTCCAGGGAAGAAGATGGACATTTAACGAAATAAATGAATTCCATCTATTTTTGATGAAAAAACCAGACCTACATAAAAGGTTTGATCTTCAAATACAGAACTCAAGAGACTTCTAAAAAAGGTAAAAAGAAATCTTGAGAACTATACTTCTGTCAAAAAAATATGTAAAGAACATATGTACAATTTGTCTTAGAAACTAGAGGTGGAAAGGAGATTATATCATAAAAAAGTATAAAGTGGTGGTACTACATCTCATGAAGAGGCAAAGGTAACCTATTATATCTGAGAGAAAGAAAGGAGGGAGATGAACATAGCGTGTATCAATAGACATATTCGATTTATGGTGAAACTTCTTCCACTTCATTGAAAAGTGAAAGGGAAGGAGTAAGCTAAGGGGAAGGGAATACAGTAATTTCGAGGAAAAGGGGTAAAATAAGGGGAGGATCTTTAAGGTGGGGGAGGGATCCTAAAAAGGGAGGGCTGTGAAAAGCAAGTGGTGTTTACCAGTTGAATACTGGATAGGAGGGTAAAAGGGAAGGAAAGGGGAAAAGCATAAGCAGGGGTTAATAGGATGGCAAGCAATACAGAATTAGTCCTTCTAACCATAAATGTGAATGGGGCAAACTGCCTCATAAAGAGGAAGCAGTTAGCAGACTGGATTAAAAGTCAGAATCCTACTATATGTTGTTTACAGGAAACACACCTGAAACAGGATGAGACATTCAAACTAAAAGTAAAAGGGTGGAGCAGAATCTATTATGCTTCAGGCAAAACCAAAAAAGCAGGAGTAGCCATCCTCATCTCAGATCAAGTAAAAACAAAAATTGATTTAATTAAAAGAGATAAGGAAGGGCATTATATCCTGCTAAAGGGAAGCATCAATAGTGAAGCAATATCAATATTAAACATGTATGCACCAAGTGGTGCAGCATCTAAATTCTTAAAAGAGAAATTAAGAGAGCTGCAAGAGGAAATAGATAGCAAAACTATAATAGCGGGAGATCTCAACCTTGCACTCTCAGAATTAGATAAATCAAACCACAAAATAAATAAGAAAGAAGTCAAAGAGGTAAATAGAATACTAGAAAAGTTTGATATGATAGATCTTTGGCGAAAGCTAAATGGAGACAGAAAGGAATATACTTTCTTCTCAGCAGTTCATGGAACCTATACAAAAATTGATCATATACTAGGGCATAAAAACCTCAAAATCAAATGCAGTAAGGCAGAAATAGTAAATGCATCCTTTTCAGACCATAATGCAATCAAAATAACATTTAATAAAAAGCCAGGGGAAAATAGACCAAAAAATAATTGGAAACTAAATAATCTTATACTAAAGAATGATTGGGTAAAACAGCAAATCATAGACATAATTAATAACTTCACCCAAGAAAATGACAATAATGAGACATCATACCAAAATGTGTGGGATACAGCCAAAGCAGTAATTAGGGGAAGTTTTATATCTCTACAGGCCTACTTGCATAAAATAGAGAAAGAGAGGGCCAACGAATTGGGTTTACAACTAAAATTGCTAGAAAAGGAACAAATTAAAAACCCCCAGACAAACACAAAACTTGAAATTCAAAAAATAAAAGGTGAGATTAATAAAATTGAAAGTAAAAAAACTATTGAATTAATTAATAAAACTAAGAGTTGGTTTTATGAAAAAACCAACAAAATAGACAAACCCTTAGTAAACCTGATTAAAAAAAGGAAAGAGAAAAAGCAAATTGATAGTCTTGAAAATGAAAAGGGTGAACTCACCACTAATGAAGAGGAAATTAGAACAATAGTTAGGAGCTACTTTGCTCAACTTTATGCCGATAAATTCGATAACTTAAATGAAATGGAAGAATACCTTCAAAAATATAGCTTGCCCAGATTAACAGAGGAAGAAGTAACTAGTCTAAATAGTCCCATCTCAGAAAAAGAAATAGACCAAGCTATTAACCAACTTCCTAAGAAAAAGTCCCCAGGACCAGATGGATTTACAGGTGAATTCTACCAAACATTTAAAGAACAACTAACTCCAATGCTATGTAAACTATTTGAAAAAATAGGGATTGAAGGAGTCCTACCAAATTCCTTCTATGACACAGACATGGTACTGATACCTAAACCAGGTAGATCGAAAACTGAGAAAGAAAACTATAGACCAATTTCCTTAATGAATATTGATGCTAAAATCTTAAATAAGATATTAGCAAATAGACTTCAGAAAATCATCCCCAGGATAATACACTATGACCAAGTGGGATTTATACCAGGAATGCAGGGCTGGTTTAATATTAGGAAAACTATTAGTATAATTGACCATATTAATAATCAAATTAATAAAAACCATATGATCATCTCAATAGATGCAGAAAAGGCATTTGATAAAATCCAACATCCATTCCTACTAAAAACGCTTGAGAGTATAGGAATAAATGGACTATTCCTTAAAATAATAAGGAGCATATATTTAAAACCTTCAGTAAACATCATATGTAATGGTGATAAACTAGAACCTTTCCCTGTAAGATCAGGAGTGAAACAAGGTTGCCCACTATCACCATTACTATTCAATATAGTACTAGAAACTCTAGCCTTGGCAATAAGAGCCGAGAAAGAGATCCAAGGAATCAGAGTAGGAAATGAAGAAATCAAATTGTCACTTTTCGCAGATGACATGATGGTATACTTAGAGAACCCCAAAGACTCTGCTAAAAAGCTATTAGAAATAATTCAGAATTTTAGCAAAGTCGCAGGATACAAAATAAATCCACATAAATCCTCAGGATTTTTATACATTACCAACACAATCCAACAGCAAGAGATACAAAGAGAAATTCCATTCAAAATAACAGTCGATAGTATCAAATATTTGGGAATATATCTACCAAAGGAGAGTCAGGAATTATATGAGCAAAATTACAAAACACTTGCCACAAAAATAAAGTCAGATTTAAATAATTGGAAAGACATTCAATGTTCTTGGATAGGCCGAGCGAATATAATAAAGATGACAATACTCCCCAAACTAATCTATTTATTTAGTGCTATACCAATCAGACTCCCAAGAAACTATTTTAATGACCTAGAAAAAATAACAACAAAATTCATATGGAAGAATAAAAGGTCGAGAATTGCAAGGGAACTAATGAAAAAAAAGTCAGAGGAAGGTGGTCTAAGTGTACCTGATTTAAAGCTATATTATAAAGCAACAGTCACCAAAACCATTTGGTATTGGCTAAGAAATAGACTAGTTGATCAGTGGCATAGGTTAGGTTCACAGGGCAAGATAGTGAATAAAAATAGCAATCTAATCTTTGACAAACCCAAAGATCCCAAATTTTGGGATAAGAATTCATTATTTGACAAAAACTGCTGGGAAAACTGGAAATTAGTATGGCAGAAACTAGGCATGGACCCACATTTAACACCACTTACTAAGATTAGATCAAAATGGGTCCAAGATTTAGGCATAAAGAACGAAATCATAAATAAATTGGAGGAACATGGGATGGTTTACCTCTCAGACTTGTGGAGGAGGAAGGAGTTTGTGTCCAAGGGAGAACTAGAGACCATTATTGATCACAAAATAGAAAATTTTGATTACACCAAATTAAAAAGTTTCTGCACAAACAAAACTAATGCAAACAAGATTAGAAGGGAAGTAACAAATTGGGAAAAAATTTTTACAGTTAAAGGTTCTGATAAAGGCCTCATCTCCAAAATATACAGAGAATTGACTTTAATTTATAAGAAATCAAGCCATTCTCCAATTGATAAATGGTCAAAGGATATGAACAGACAATTTTCAGATGATGAAATTAAAACTATTTCCACTCATATGAAAGAGTGTTCCAAATCACTATTGATCAGAGAAATGCAAATTAAGACAACTCTGAGGTATCATTACACACCTGTCAGATTGGCTAAGATGACAGGAACAAATAACGATGAATGTTGGAGGGGCTGTGGGAAAACTGGGACACTGATGCATTGTTGGTGGAGTTGTGAAAGAATCCAACCATTCTGGAGAGCAATCTGGAATTATGCCCAAAAAGTTATCAAAATGTGCATACCCTTTGACCCAGCCATACTACTACTGGGCTTATACCCCAAGGAACTACTAGAGAAGGGAAAGGGTCCTGTATGTGCCAAAATGTTTGTGGCAGCCCTTTTCATAGTGGCTAGAAGCTGGAAGATGAATGGATGTCCATCAATTGGAGAATGGTTGGGTAAACTATGGTATATGAATGTTATGGAATATTATTGTTCTATAAGAAATGACCAACAGGAGAAATACAAAGAGGCTTGGAGAGACTTACATCAACTGATGCTGAGTGAAACAAGCAGAACCAGAAATCATTATACACTTCAACAATGATACTGTCCGAGGATGTATGCTGATGGAAGTGGATTTCTTCAACATAGAGAAGAGCTAATCCAATTCCAATTGATTAATGATGGACAGAACCAGCTACATCCAGAAAAGGAACACTGGGAAATGAATGTAAACTGTTATTTTTACTTTCTGAATCCAATTCTTCCTGTGCAACAAAAAATTCGGCTCTACACACATATATTGTATCTAGAATATACTGTAATATATTTAACATATATAAGACTGCTTGCCATCTGGGGGAGGGGGTTGGGAGAGGAAGGGAAAAAATCTGAATAGAAGTAAGTGCAAGGGATAATGTTGTAAAAAATTACCCATGCATATGTACTGTCAAAAAAATGTTATAATTATAAAATAAAATAAAAAATTAAAAAAAAAAAAAAAAAAAAAGAAGACTTATATGAGCTGATATAAAGTGAAGTGAGCAGAATCAGGAGAACATTGTATACGTTAACAGCAATATGTTAATGATGATCAACTGTGAAAAACTCAACCATTACAATCAAATAATGATCTAAGACAATCTCAAATGACTCATGATAAAAAATGCTATTCACCTACAGAGAAATGATGAAGTCTGAGAGCAGATTAAAGCATATTTTCTTTTACTTTCTTTTTTTTTAACTTGGCTAATGTGAAAACATATTTTGCATGACTTCATATTATTTATAATGTGTATTTCTTGCCTTCTCCATAGGCAAAGTAAGAGATAGGAGAAAGAATTTGGAACTAAAAAATTAACAAGAATAAAAAAATAAATAGGATTTGAATCTTCCTCTTATAAAATCCAGTCTTTAATCTATTACACAATGTAGTTTGACCCAGGTGATTTCTTGACATACCTAACTCAAACATAGATTTCTACAGCACCTGTGGGTACATCCACATCTGTAATTTGTTGGATTTTTCCCACAGGCAAAGCCAACAACAATGTGCGGTGGGATGAGGACTCTGTGGAGTACATGCCTGCTAATCCAGTCAGGATCGCCTTTGTCTTGATAGTACATGGTCGGGCATCTCGGCAGCTCCAGCGCATGTTTAAGGCTATTTACCATAAGGACCATTTTTATTATATTCATGTTGACAAGGTAATATATCACCTGTTACAAATTTTCTGTTTCATCATCTGCCAATCTATCTGTTTCTGACCCTTATACATCATATACCTTTTCCTCCCCATCATGAAGTTTGCCCATAGGAAGCCATTCTCCTCCATCTGTAACATTTGGCTTTTAATATAGATCCTATTTAATATTAGGAGTCGGGAATTTTAAAAATATGTTTTGTTTGTTTTGCTTATATGCTTCTTCGTCTCATGTTTTGTGGAAATTTTAACAATGTCATGTGTAACTGAACTGGCATGATTATAAGAAATCAAGAAATAAAAGGGATAGTTGGAATGTTCAAATTAACCTGCTCTGAGGATACCTGCTTCTTAGCAGGAGGAGAGGACGGTAAGACTCCCTACTCTAAGAGAATTATGTTTATTGACTAAATTTCCAGATTTCATTCTAATGAAAATTCCATCTTGAAACCTAGTTACACTTTAAGCTCATTAAGGATTCTAGCTGGAATTCATTGATTGAAAAAATCACATTTTTTGGAATTCCAGTATGCTAGAAGGAAATGGAAAGAATGGAACTTAAGTCAGTGTGTTTTATATGCTGCTGAATGATTGTTTTTTTCTTCTTGGAAAAGAGGTCCAATTATCTGCATCGACAAGTGCTTCAGTTTGCTGGCCAGTACCAAAATGTGCGTGTGACTTCCTGGAGAATGGCCACCATCTGGGGCGGTGCCAGTCTTTTGTCCACCTACCTCCAGAGCATGAGGGACTTGATGGAGATGACAGACTGGCCATGGGACTTCTTCATTAACCTCAGTGCTGCTGACTACCCCATCAGGTATGTTTATGGATGTGTGTACAGATGGATAGATGAGATAGTGGATTGATGGAAGGATAGACAGGTAGGTAGATGGCTATACCCAAGGTCAGAGGCCAAATTACTATAGTAGTTTCCTCTACTTATCTCCTTTTTTTTCTCTTTTCCCTCTTTATACTGCATTTCTATGTCTCTGTCTCTCTCTCCTCTCTTCCTCTTCTTTCTCTACCTTTTTCTCTCTTGTTTTGTTTTGCTTATTAATGGAAGAAGACATTCTTCCAAAGAGAGATGCTTGGTGTTTTCTTTAGTTTTCATTAGATAATCTCTGTAACCAAAGTACAACCCTTCAGATGAGACTAGAACTAAATTGAATCATTCTAAGGCAATTAACTTCCCATTTTGGAAATGGAAGTTTGATGTAATCATCACAATTATAGATATACAATTCCAATCCCACTATCTCTAGAGTATCTGACTTAGTTATTCTACTTCAAGAAGGATCATAACCAAACCATACTCAGACTTTAAGGAATTTCTTTTAAAAAATCTACAAGTTTCATTGAGTATCCTTTTTCTTTTTCCTCTCAATCTTCCCCAAACCTCATCAACAAGAGTGTTATGATTGACTTCATGTCTTTAGCTCCTGGCATTACCTATATACATTTTCTTTTCCCTGTGAATTAGGAATTTACTGGACCTCAGACTTCCATAGTGATGCCATTGTATTTCAAAAGTTGTTTGTTTCCTTGTTTTTAATTGGGGCTAAAGGCAATCCTCTATATCAAATCCTCTGTATCAAAGTAGCTTATCCTTTTTAAAATACGGAAAAATTCAACAGGAAACATTTTTAAAAGAAGTTTTCCATTAATAGAAGCTCTGCTTTTGATTCTCTTTTCCTGATCTGTCAGAAAAAGTTAAAAGGAGAAATGTTCTCTTCTGGTCTATTCAGAAGAAAGGGGAAATTCGTCCTTATTCATTAAGATAGAGATGGGCATAACCAAATTTGAGAGCATTGTTCTAAGGAAATATAGATAAAAGATTGATGATAAGAACTTTTTAAAGTGTGTATAGTTAAAAAATTAGGCGTTATAGCTGTCATCATGCAGGGGGATGCAGTTAAGAGCCAATCAACATTTATTTATTTGTTTGTTTGTTTATTTATTTATCAGTGTGTCAGGGTTTGTACTGAACAATAGGTACACAGAGAAAGAAAAAAGGATAGTCCCTGCTCCCAAGGAGCTCACAATTTAAGAGGATAACTTGCAAAAAACTGCATGCAATCTATGGACAGTACAAATTGGGGATAATCAACAGAGTTCGGAAGGGACTAGAGCTAAAAGGGATCAGATCCTGTAGAAGTTAGGGTTTTTTGTGGGACTTGAAGAAAGCTTGGAGGCAGAGATGAGAAGGAAGAGAATTCCAGGCATGAGGAATAATCAGACAGAGTTCAAAGAGCTCAGAGATGAAGCATTTTGTTTGTATAACATGCAGGAGATCAGTGAAGAATGTGTGATGTAGTGAGGAATAAGGTATAAGAAAAGAGGTTTTTTTTTTGTTTTGTTTTGTTTTGTTTTTTAATCCCATTCAGCTGGAACTTGGGAAAGGATTGACCTGATCTGTCAGATAGCCACATGTCTTGTGTAATTAGGGTCTCAGACATTAATGGTCGACTATGACGAAGGAAACTGTCTTGTTTTACTTGGCTATCAGTATAGCAGGAAATTGTTTTTAAAAAAAAATCGTTAGCTGTCACTGGTAAGACTGAATTTAGGTTCCTCCTTCTTATCCCTCCTCATTTATATACTATTCCAGAAGCATCCAAAAGAGAGACTCAAATTAGCCTTTAGGTATAGCTGCTATATACTTGGGCTCTATCAATCAATTTAGAAGAATTAAGTACCTACTGTGTATTATGTATTGTGCTAGACTCTGGGGATACAAAGTCAAAAGAAGCTTACATTTTATGCCAGGAAACAAAGTAGCTCAACTTAAGAAAGAAGAGTCTATAAAAGGAACTAATATACATTTATGATTAAAGAGCGTCATAATAGGGAACTTGGGAAGAGCGAAGCTATGCATAGGGAAGTAGAGATGCTGCCCAGTGGTCCCCCTGTTCCTGCAGCCCTGCCAGCTTAACAGTCCTGAGCATTCATGGTTCTAAGTTCAGTAACCCAGCCCATCTTTTCCCTACCCTTAGCAGGGAGAGAACATGCCCTGGTCCTCATCGTTACCCTCAGAGTCCATGAACATGGCACAGAGAAATCCAGGGGAGCCAGTGGCTGGGAGAGGGCAGGTGAGGATTTCAGTTCTGAGAAGTAGGCCAAAGATTTATTGGGAATAAATGCCTATCCTTTGAGTCAGGCCTAATCTACCTTCAACTAATGGAGTCAGGAAGGCTATCCAAGGCCACCCCATGTTGATTTCCTGAGCTGAAGTTGTAAATGTGGCCAATTAGTGGGGAAAGAAGCACGTCGACTTAGCTGTGGAGAGAGGAGCATGTGGGCAGATGCTCTCCCACCGCCTCTCTTGAAATTATTTCTGAGGACTCTGCAGTAGGCCTTTGGTTTGAAGCTTCACACAGTCCTGTTCCTGTGTGATGCCCAATTACAGAATGAGTATGAATTTACCCTGGGTAGAGATGGCACTTTGTAGAAGCTCTTTCATTGTACCTAATAATTCTCCAAGTCTTTCCAAGCTTCTCAGAGCAGACAAGCCCTGAAAACAAGGCCACAATGTTCTAAAAAGTCAGCAAGGAGAGCAGCCCACCCACTGTCTTCCCCTCTCTGTTTCTCAGTCTCTTTCTGTCTCTGTCTCTGTCTCTCTGTGTGTCTCTGTCTCTGTTTACATGTGCGTTTCTGTGTCTCTATGTGTCTGTCTCTGTCCCTCTCTGTGTGTTTATCTCTCTCTGTGTCTGTCTGTCTGTTTCTGACTTTCTCTTTTCTCTCTCTTTCTCCCTCCCTTGTTCCCCCATCTCTGTCTCTTTTTGTATGTCTGTTTCTCTGCCTCTATGTTTGTTTCTTTCTCTCTATTTTTGTCTGTGTGTGTGCCTTTATTTCTCTCTCTCTCTCTCTCCCTTCTTCCCTCCCTCCCTCTCTCTCTCTCTCTCCCTCCCTCCCTCCCTCCCTCTCTCTCTCTCTCCCTCCTTCCCTCCCTCCCTCCCTCTCTCTCTCTCTCTCTGTCTTTCTCTCTCTCTCTCTCTTTTCTCTCTCTCTCTCTCTCTCTCTCTCTCTCTCTCTCTCTCTCTCTCTCTTTTCTCTCTCTCTCTTCTCTCTCTCTTTTCTCTCTCTCTCTCTCTCTCTCTCTCTCTCTCTCTCTCTCTCTCTCTCTCTCTCCCTCCTTCCCTCCCTCCCTCCCTCTATCTCTTTCCCTCCCTCCTTTCCTCTCTCTCTCTCTCTCTCTCTCTCTCTCTCTCTCTCTCTCTCTCACTCTCTCTCTCTCTCTCTCTCTCTCTCTCCCTCCCTCCCTCCCTCCCTCCCTCTCTCTCTCTCTCTCTGTTTCTCTATCTCTTTTTCTCTATATACCTGTGTGTCTCTCAGTGTGTATGTCTTTATCTCTATGTGTATGCTTCTCTGTCTCTTGATGTTTTTATCTCTGTCTGTATGTCTGTCTCTCTCTCTGACTCTTTTCTTTCTTTGAATATCTCTCTTCAAGTCTCTCAACACCCTTCTCTATTTCAGTGTCTCACTGTATCTCTCCCACTGCTCCCCCTGTCTCACTGTTGCATGTGTTGGCTGTCTCTTTCTATCCTACTCTATCTCTGACATTCCTATTCCTCCTTCAATCTCCTGCCCCCACTCCCAGATGGTCCATTACCACTCTTAGGTTTGCCAGCTTCCAGACCAGAGGCAGTTTACCCATCATGTGCCACTGGTTCATTTTGCAATTGTTTTCATTAAGTTTCCCTGCATAGGAACATATGAATTTTGCACATGAATAGTTTTTATCCTGGGTAACTTTATGTTATGCTTTCACTTCCCATCTGCCACCCCATCTGTGCCACCCTAACCACTACTTCTCACATGCCAAAAGGGATGAGCCAAACTCAGGAGAGGATGATGCAATCGACAGAGCCCAGGGTGCCCCACTCCTTAAACTATGACTTTCTGAATGGAATGGAGAGGACTGGGGGCCTGTTGGAGTAAAGATGACCAGGGTCAGCCTAGCAAGGCAATTATGTGCTCTTCCATTCTGCAGCACTGACACCCCCATCCCCTGCCTGTCTTGCTTGGAAATCCTGGAGCAGGAAGGGTTGGAAACTATTTTTAGTGTTTCTCTGTTTAAGACCATATAAATTTTGTTATCATTACATGGTATGGAGTTCAGATTTAGAGAGATAGTCATTCCATCATACTCTGCTGTGGTTTGACTATATACTGTGTTCAGCTCTGTGATACATGTCAGAAAATGTACAAATACTAACTGGGGGAAAGGGAAAGTTAGAGGTAGGAAGTTACTCACTGAAGAGTGACCAAAAGAGTGAGAAACCAAAACTCAACTGAGACATTTGTTCTAGCCAAATAGCATAGCACTTCTCCAGCATTACTGCCTCAGCTCAGGCTGGGGTGCCACATGAATGGTGGCAGCATCTTGCAGGTATGGGAACTCAGTCCCCAAACATAAGGTGGGCTGTCTGACTTTGTCTGTCTAAAATGATAAATTGCCCAAATGGGGAAAGAGTGATAACTGTGGTCCATGGCAGAGATTATTCCACACAGGGGTGACTGGAAGGAACTGAAGAGGTTTAGACTATAGAAAATCATAGATAGCTAGCACCCAGGGTTGAAAGATTCAGGATCCTGACAATTCTTGACAGACCAGAATATTTTGGCTAAAATAAAATTTATTGTGGATAAATATAAGGTTTGTATAATTAGATTGGAAAAGTTGGTTTTATAAGTACAAGATGGGGAAAACATGGTTAGATTGAGTAATCTGTCAGAAAACAATCAAGGAATTTAGGTGGACTGTGAGTTTGCTGTGAATCCATGGTATACAGACAAAGAACTAATACAACTGGATCATGGCCTCCAGGAATGAATTGATTGTCCTCAGTGTTCTGAGTCAGACCACACCTGGGGTATTGTGTTCAACTCTAAGTATTCATTTTAGGACAATCATGGAAAAGCTAGAGATCATACAGAGGAAAGCAGGTATGACAATAAAGGCCTCAAGTTCATTAAATATAAGGATCAATTAAAGGACATAAGGATGTTTAGCCTGAGGAAAGTAGACTGTGTGCAGAGTGAGGAGGGGCTTAATGGGAAGCATAATGCTTCTCTTCAATGTAGGCTTTCACATAGATGAGGTATTTGATTTGCTCTCCCTGCTTTCAAGAACTATAACTAGGAGTATCAGGTAGAAATTACAGTGAAGCAGATTAATAATAAATGAATGAATAAATGAGGGAATGAATGATAGCTGACACTTATATGTATTAAATTTTACTATGTATAATCCTATACCATGCTAGGTGGTATACTATGTGCGAGACTTTACAATTATTATCTTGTTTGATCTTCACACCACCCCTAGGTACTTTTATCTCCATTTTAGAGAGGAGAAACACACAAACTGAGGTAAAGTGACATGCTCGGAGTTCACATAGCCAATAAGTGTCTGAGGTGAGATTTGAGCTCATGTCTTTCTGATGAAGTCTAGGCCCAGGGCTTTCCCACTTGACTGCTCTAAAGAGCAGCTTAGTATAAAGAAACATTTCCCTCAATTACAGTTATTTCAAAATTGAATGGGCTGACTTGGGAAATTGGTGTTTATTTTTGAGGCAGTGTAGGGAATAAGGTCTATAGCATAGGGCTTAGGATATGAGTTCTAGTCCTGCCTCAGGCACTTACTTAGAACAAACCACTTCAGCCTCAGTTTCTTCATTTCTAAAATGGGAATAGTAATAGCACCTACATCCCAGTGGTATTTTTAGAAACAAGTGAGATTATTATTCAAAGTACTTTGTAAACTCTAAAGTACTATATAAATACTATTATCATCATCACCAATACTATTACTAGAGGTATTTAGGCAGGGATTGTGGCCAGTTTTGGATTTTTTGCTTTTGCATAGAGGGATTAGATTCAACATCTTATATCTTCTGCCTTATTTATGTTCTCCAACAATGTCTAATAAGTATGTATATAGGAATCTCATGTATGTATTCTCTACATAGTAGGAACCAAAGTGGTATTATTGGATGTTTAATTCAAGGCAAGCTCCCATAGGTCTGAGATACTGGTCCTGTGATACTTGGTCTAAAAGTTTCTAATGGCTGGATAACTATATTCTTAGAACTAGATTTCTAGTTAACAAGGCTTTGTTTAGGATTTGAGAAGAAGAAAGAAGAAAGGCCCTATATTGAGGTTACCTAAGAGATTTCCATATTTCAAGGTAAATCTTTCATCAATTCTTCCTTGCATCCCTGGTATAGAATCTTCTAAGAGTGATAATAGCGATAATCCTCTCAAGGGATTGTCACGGAGCATAGGTTTTGGACATGGAGGTAAGATAAAAATTTAGAGAGCCAATAAGAAATCCAAACCACTAGAACCAGCTGGAACCCCAGTTCTGGGGATTGAGTCCTTGGCAGAAAATTAATACTTTTTCATCCTCAGATCTTTGATCCTGGAACCTCTATCCTCACCCAAAGTAGGCAGAAACAAGAACTTTCAGCTACCAGGAAAAAAAGATTTTTCTTTGAAACTGACAGCATAGCTCAAATACTGACTCCAGATCCATCCTAGTGAGGACTCTTCCTCTCTGAACCTCCAGACAGTAGCTGTTGGCAAGCCTCATACTTAGCAATCTGTCCCTATTTGTGCAATTTATCATCTTAGACAGTGTCAGGCAGCCAAACTTATGTTTGGGGACTGAGATCCCATACCTACAAGATGCCACTACTGCCCATGTGGCGTGCTGAGCATCTGAGAGCAAAAGGAGGGGTGGCAGAGTTGGGGAAGTGATAAGTAATGTAAGTGATAAGTAATGCTCACTTCAGCAGCACATGAACTAAAATTAGAATGATACAGAGAAGATTAGCATGGCCCATGAGCAAGGATGACAAGCAAATTCATAAAGCACTCCATTCAGAGCAACTGACCTGAGTTCAAATCTGGACTCAGGTATGTACTAGCTGTGGGACTCTGGGTAAATCGCTTAATTTTGTTTGCCTAAGTTTCTTCATATGTCAAAGTAATTGGAGAAGGAAATAGCAAACCCTTCTGATCTCTTTGCCAAGATAACGCCAAAGGAGGGCATGAAGAGCTGGATATGAACAACAAGAAAAAGAAGCAGGAAAAAGGCATGCAAAGTTTGGAAGTGTGAAACAATAAGAGATGCTTAGGACCATCAAGTTGGAGCTTGATTTTTGAGGTCATTGAGTCTTTTAAAAAGGAAGAAAGCAAAGGGAGGACCAAGGTCACACAGGTTGTAAGTGTTAAAGGTGGTATTTAAACTTAAGTTCAGGACCCTATCCACACTACCTCCAAAGTAGCAATGGAAATCCATGATTTTCCTTGATTTCTTTCCTTATATTTTTAGTACAAGGTTATTTAGTGTAAGATTCTTGACACTAAGAAATGTGAAAAACATATATACGTGTTGCATAGGGGATTAAGAGACCCAGACTCTGACAGAGGAGTCTTAATTACAGTCTTAGCTAGAACATTAACATGTGGCTCTGAGCTAGTTGCTCTGTCTCTGAGCCTTATTTAATTCAGTTATAAAAGGACAAAGTTGGATTGAGTGGCCTTTAAGATTCCTTTTACCCTATCTCCCAATTCCAAGCAATTTCCCTGGCTGAACCTCATGCCTGGAATGTTCTCCCTCCTTAGATTCACCTCTTGGCTTCCTTTAAGGCCCAGCTAAAGTTTGTTCTTTCAGGTAAGTAATCTTTCCTGGTCTTCCTTTTAATCTTAGTGCCTTCCTTTGAAAACAACCCCCAACTTATCCTCTTATATATTCTGTTTGTATCGTTATGAACTGTTTTCTACTTCATTAATCTATGAGCTCCTTGAGAGTGGAAACTGATTTGTTGTTATCTATGTTTTATTTTATTTATTTATTTTTGCTTTTCTCTGTCTTCAACAGAGTGCCTTCTGATGTAGAAGTTACTGGTTGACTGACTAACATAGTTTCATTCATCCAATAGGTATTCAGTAAAAGCATGCTGATAAAGGTGGAAAAGTTATAATCAACACTTTCCTGTTCAGCCACTGGAAATAGATTTCTCAGTAGGGAATAAGACTGATCAAATGATTCTTGGCCTTTTCGAGATCTGGATGCTCTCTCAGCATTAGTGATAAACATATCATTGAATCTAGGATCTTGAAAATGGAAGGGATCCCAAAGGTCATTTTGGCCAGATTTCCTGCTTCATGTAGGAATTCCCCCTCTGATACCGCAACAAATAGTTATAGTAGCTTCTGTCAGAATACATCCAGCAAGAGGAACTATCCAAATACCTTGTTGAATAATTAATTGTTAGAAAGTTCCTCTCTACTTGCTCCTAAAGAGCGTTAGTTTCCCTGGTGTAAGAACTCCTTTCACTGATATACCTTAAAATGCCTCTGCTTCTCACTAGTGGCTATGCTTTGTTTTATTGCTATGACCAACAAATTCATCAATTAGTGGTCATCCTTCTGCAGGTGTACCTCTCCAAGTTTAGCTAGGCAAACTTGGGAGCCAGATTTACAGCCTCTTACTAGGACTATATGTAAAGTCTTTATATCTTGGTAAAGCCTGCTAAAGCACAAAATGCACTCCATAATGAAATATTCATCAGAAAATGAATTTATAATAATATTATGTAATCTATGTACATTTACATATTATATACATGTACAGTATGCACAACATATATGACATAACATTCTATGACATCTATATAATACTATATAACATATAAAACATGTATTTGATATAATGATATTATATATAATTTATGTGTATATATAACAACAAATATTATATTAACTCCAAATCCATATATCTTTGAATTTAATCCCTGGTCATAAATATACATTAGGAAATAGGATCAGGTCATAAGATTTAATTATTATAAAGAAATCTCATTTAACAATGTATGGGACTGCCTGCCATCTAGGGCAGGGGGTGGAGGGAAGGAGGGGAAAATTCGGAACAGAAGGGAGTGCAAGGGATAATGTTGTAAAAAATTACCTATGCATATGTACTGTCATAAAAAGAGTTATAATTATAAAATTAATTTTAAAAATATATACTTTGTATAGCAAAAAAAAATCTCAGATGAGGGAATATCTTCTATCACTGCCTATCGGCACATTATCATCTGTAAAACTTATTATTTTTGAGTTACCAATAACAGGACTTCTTAAATTTTTTTCCACTAGTGATGTTTTTGCTAGAGAAATATTATGTGACCCTGGGTATATAAAGTAAAAAAAAAAAAAAATAGGCGTATCAGTCATAATTTCATGACTTTCACATTTAGTTACGAGACCTCAAGTGGGGTTGTGAACCACAGTTTATGAAACTGGGGCCTATCTCACTAAGATATAAAAGGACTGACCTGGAGCCACACAGTCAGCATATGTCACAAGTGAGACTTGAAACTCATTCTTCCTAGTTCTGAATCTAGTTTTCTACCCACAACTGTTTTGCTTTTTAGGGAATAATAACAGAATAATTCTCTGTCCCAAATCTTCTCTCACCTAAATATCTCTAGTTTCCTTAGCTGCTCATCTTGTGATGGGATTCCATTTTTCAGGTAATTCAGGTTATTTACATTCACATAATTTCCATTTTTCCACTTCTTTTTTATAACATGGTTAACAGAAACCAATACTCCAAGCACCTACCCCACCACTATCCTTCAGGTACTCTAAAAGAGTACAATTGAATAACAACAGATTACTTTATGTCTAGGCTAAGATTGCACTTTTGGCCTTATATCCCAGAGGCCTCAGGATTTATCTTCAGTAATTCATGGGAGGTGATTGAACCAAACTCTAATCCAAAGGGTGATTCATAGTTCAGTATATTGTGCAGTCTGACTTCTGTTGATTGGAACATTAAACTTCTATTAGTTTAAGCTCTCATTAGGCTTTTTTGTTTTCTTTTGTTTTAGCAATTTGTTTGACGCTATTGGCTCCTACTGAGCTTGTGGTCAATAAAAATCACCAACTCATTTCCCATGAAATGTTGCCTGGGCAGGCTTCATGCATCCTGTAGTTGTGCAATTGATTTTTAAAATTTAAATGCAGGGCTATAGGTTTATCCCTATTAAAGTTAATCTTGTTTATTTTGGCCCCATCTTCTTTAGCCCATTGAGAGCATTTTGAATCATACTTCCATCAAATATTGTATTCAGTAACCTTTCTAATATTGTGTCATCAAGAAATTTAATAAGCATGTTCCTTATGTCTTCAGTCAAGGCAATGATAAAAATATTGGATGGTTCAAGGTCAAAAACATAGTCCAATGGCATGCCGCACTAGAGAACCCACTCTAGATGATCCTGATTTTCAAAGGATCATAGGTTCAGAGAAGATCTTCTGTTTAACTCCCTTATTTTACAAATTGAGGAAACTGAACCTAACAGAGGTTGTGACTTGCCCAAGTTCCCATAGATAGTATTTGAATTTGAGCAATAGAACCCAAAGAACTCTCAGTAACAACATGCCTAATCCTTTTTTTTTTTTTTTTTTTTTTTTTTTTTTTTTTTCCTGAGGCTGGGGTTAAGTGACTTGCCCAGGGTCACACAGCTAGGAAGTGTTAAGTGTCTGAGACCAGATTTGAACTCGGGTCCTACTGAATTCAGGGCTGGTGCTCTATCCACTGCGCCACCTAGCTGCCCCCTATGCCTAATCCTTAACTTGAAAACCTGAGGGCATGGAATGAGTTTGTTTTTATTTGTATTTTTATCCCCAGTACTTAACACATTGCTTGGCACATAGTAGATGTTTAATAAATGTTTGTTTTATTGATTGATTAAATTACTTTATAGTATCAATGGAAGAACTTACAGATTCCTAGAATGTTATCAGAATTATCTAATGGGGGACAAAGAATTGGAAGATTCATTATTTTATCTTGTCTATCATTTTCTTTCTGATCTAAGTACTAATTGGATATTTTCAGGCAAAGGTATCAAACATTCAGCTTATAATACTTCCAAATGCAACCTGAGCTAGATTAAAATGTGATGGGAAAATATTTAACAACATAAAATACCACAAAATATAAAGAATATTACATTTATAAAACTGTTAATATGCAGCCCACAGAGATTTTTAGCTACAGATTAATGGTTTGGGGTTCTATTTGGATTTAATACCATTTGGGGGAGGGGGAAGGCAAGCAGGATTAAATGACTTGTCCCGGGTCATACAGCTAGTAAGTGTCAAGTGTCTGATGTCAAATTTGAAGTCAGGTCTTCCTGATTCCAGGGATGGTGCTCTACCCACTGTGCTACCTAGCTGTAGCCCTCCCTTCCCTACGCTCCTATCTTTTTAACTCAAATACCCCCAAAAAACCATTGCTATAAACATAAAAGATTCAAAATATAAAGCTATTAATTTGCATTTCAGGAAATATTGATTAATAGAGTGGATGTATACTGTGGTTTCTCTATTTTTTCCTTTGATTAACTCTATCCTAGATTTAATTTTGTCTGAGATCATGTTTACTCCCCATGATTTTCTTGCATAATAAATTTTATTCCTGATCTTTATTTTATGTTTGTGGCTATCTCTTATTTTTATAAGATATTATTGAGTACACATTTTTAATGTATTATCTTTATGGGTGAATTCTTCTAATTCATATTCAAAGCTATAATTATCTGTTTATTTCCTTCCTTTTTTCCTCACCTTCTCATTCTGTTTCTATCCCTCTTCACACCTTTACTTTTCTTCCACCCCTCACCCTATTGTTATCCCTTTTGACTTCTCTATTTTATCTCCATGCCCTCCTAATACTTAATGAAATCCCCCCAAAATCCCTCACTTAATCCTCTCCTCCTACCCTATCCCTTGCCCTCTTGTTTCTGATTTATCTGAATTTAGAAGACTTTTTATAACCTTACAAATATATATGTTGTTTCCTCTTTATTCCTTTACTGTTAATCTATACATCCTATACCTCCCTATCCTGTTCCCTTATCCTCTTATTTCTTTATAATTGTAGAAAACTTTTATTTTCTTCTAAATGTCTATGTTCTTTCTTTAATCCAGATCCTATATGAGCAAGATTCCCTCTAAAAATCCCTCTTTTATCTTTTCCCTCCTTTACCTTCAT
The DNA here is from genome assembly GCF_048593235.1 of Sminthopsis crassicaudata. NCBI lineage: Eukaryota > Metazoa > Chordata > Mammalia > Dasyuromorphia > Dasyuridae > Sminthopsis > Sminthopsis crassicaudata. Next base: position 467,266,515 of record NC_133617.1, read on the forward strand.
TTATTTCTGAATTTAGAAGACATACATGCATATATGTGTGTGTGTATGTATTATTATTGTTCCCTCTTAACCCATTACCATTAAAAGTAGGATTCCATAACTACCAGTCCTCCTCCTCCATCTAATACTATTGTATCATTTCTTTCTCTCACAATCATTAAGAATTGCTCTTTATCTTTTCCTAAACATTTTTGCCTTTTAAAATCATATCTTTCTTTTGAACTTTCTAATAATTAATTATAATTATAATTAATAATAATTAATATTCTTAGACATATATATCCATGTATAAAAAGTAAACAATCTGTCCTTATTGAGTCCCTTGTACTTTATGTTTCTATTAAATTTTGTATATCAAATTTTCTATTAAGTTCAGGGTTTTTGTTTGTTTTGGGCAACAAAATCCTGAAAGTCATATGGTTCATTGAATGTCTTTTTTTAAAAATTCAGAATTATTCTTAATTTTGCTGGGTATGAAACTTTCAGCTGAAACCCCAGGTCTTTTGCTTTTCAATATTTATATTTCCAAGATCTTCAGTTTTTTAATGTAGCTGATGTTTAAACCTTATGTAATTCTAATGTATAGGTTTTTATTTTTGGATCTCTTTCCAGTAGTGATTGGTGGATTTTTTTTTCCATTTCTACTCTCCCAACCTTGTTCTAATATTTTAGGACAATTTTCTTTAATTATTTCTTGTATTATTGTCTCAAGATTATTTTTTTAATTGTAGCTTTTAGATAATCTGATTATATGTTTTTCTTCTTGATCTGTTTTCCGATAAGTTGCTTTCCTTATGAGATGCTTCACATTCTCTTCCATTTTTTCTACTATTTCGTTTGATTATTTCTTACTTTCATATAACTTCACTGTCTTCCCCTTGCCCAATTCTAATTTCCAAGGAATCATTTTGTTAAGATTACACATCTTCTTTTCTAGATGGTTGACTTTCTTTTCAGAATCTTTTTGCTTTTCTTGTTCTTTTTTAAAAAAAAGAATTATAATTTCCTTAGTCTTTCTCATTTGATTTTTAAAAAATCTTTTTTGAGTTCTTCTATGAATTCTTTTGGAGCAGGTGGCCCTTTTACTCTTTGAGGTAGGAGAGGCTCTTCTGAAGACAAACCCTTGTCTGCTCTATTCCCATAGTAGCTATCTATGTTTGGATCCTTTCCCCCTTGCCTGTTAATTTTTGTTTTTGTTTTATTTTATTTATAGCAGCTTTTTATTATAATCACCTCTAGTTGTGGGGTGTGAGGGATGGTACCTCTGATGTCAGGTTCTTCTTACTGTCATTTTTTGGGTTTTTCCTATGCCTAACCTCTGCACTCCTTTCCCCATAGCTATCCCATCCCCACTCACCCTGGCACACTATGCAGGAATTGGTTTTGTTCCCTGAGAACCCTCCAAAAAGAGATTACTGGCTGTAATCTTTAGTTCTTTCCTTCGGCCTGGTACCCAAAACCAAGAACTCAGCACTCCACTCCTATAAGTGTCCACAACCATCAGTGTCCCTGCCCTACGCTTCCACACTCACCAGAATGTGCTGGTTCCTTCTCACTGTAGTATTAACCTAAATTTGGAGCATTTCACATTCAGAACTAGATTACTACTCAGAATCTTGATTTAAATGATATAAGAAAAAAAGGAAACATAGCATAAAAGTAACATGCAATTAATAAACAAAGTGATCATTTAGACAATGTAAGAAACAGGCAAACATACAATAGGTAACATACATCATCACCACTATTAGGAAGCACCAACATTTGAATTTCTTGACTGGGAGAATTTGGGTCACAGCTATTAGGTCTCAAATGGGAAGCTGTTAGGAAAGTAGTACCAAACTTCCTAATTGAATTCTCAAAGTTCCTTTCCACTAAGGGGTCTTTATAGGCTGAGAACAAAGAAGGCACTATATTAAATATTATCATTTGATACATGATCCTTGAGATAGAGTAGTCTCCCTTAGATGCAGGATGCTCCATCACAAGAGGCCCACCAAAGAGAATATTTACTCATTCCTTTAGTACAATTATATTTATTCCAAGAAACTGGCCAGGTTTTCTGGCCTGCAACAGGAGGACAGCAGATCCTCCTTATCTTCCTGAAATTCTATGACATAACTGGGAGCAATTTTCAAAGTTCTCAGCAAACAAATTTACATAAAGGCATGCCTGAGGCTCACTGAAATTCCTTATTAGGATTTCTTATCCTCATCCAGAGCCTTGTGGGCTATCCCTATCTTCAGAGGTTACCTCAATCTTCCCAGCTCAGATGTGGGACTCCCCACACTCTCCAGGAGGTGAAAATTCATGTAGCTGGGACTGAGGTTGCCTCCCAACTAATCTAACCTCAGGGCTTGTGAAGGGTGGTGAAGTCTAGAAAATTAGAATCACAACTGGAAGAAGAAGGAAACAAGACTGACCTAGGCCTGTTCCCAAAAATTGAGGATCTAAAAGAAATTCACCAATAGGAGAAAGAGGAGACAGCATGGCAAAAGGTTATTCCAAGATGAGAAGGTCCCAGGCACTACATTAAGCTTCATATAATAAGGTAATGAAGCCACAATGGCAAAGTCTATAGTGTCAGGCTCTTTAAAGTCAGTTACTCTTCATTTTCCTCCTGGTATAACCTGGGCCACAGGTAGAAACTGCCATTCAGAGCACCAATATCTGGTGCCAGAACTCTAAAAAGTAATACATGCATATACAGATACAGATGTATATATATATATATATATATATATATATATATATATATATATATATATATATATATATATATATATATATATATATATATATATGTATATATATATATATATGTATATATGTATATACATATATATATATATATGTTTATATATATATATATGTTTATATATATATATATGTTTTTATATATATATATATGTTTTTATATATATATATATGTTTTTATATATATATGTTATATATATATATATATGTTTTTATATATATATATATATATATATATATATATATATATATATATATATATATCTCCTTAGAAGGGTATAGACCCAGGCTAGCTAAAATTCTACATATCTTAGTGGCCTTTAGGTATTATTGGACATTCCGATCTCATCTACTTCATTTGAAGGTCTTTTAAAAGCATCATTCACTGGGTTTTGAGAACAAAAAATAATGCTATAGGGTCTTTAGAAACCTATTTAGAAATTTAGATTTAGATTTAGAAATCCCAATGTCATGTTAGAGTAAAACGCCCATGAAAGCAGAGACAACTTAGAAGTAGGGAAGAGGAATAGTGCCAAAGTAGTTTTCTCTCTCTCTTTTTTTTTCTTTTGGTGCTATATTTCTCTGGCTCTTTTTGAATCAAGACCCTCTTTTTTCTGAGAGTCCAAAGGGATGCAATCTGTATGTGTATGTTTATGGGCATTCAAGCATGCAGTATCAAAAAGAATGAAAATGCTGCATTGTGAACTACACAGTTCCCACAGGTCTTTCTCTGGGTGTAGATGGCTCTCTTCGTCATTGAACAATTGGAACTGGTTTGAATCATCTCATTGTTGAAGAAAGCCCCATTCATCAGAATTGATCATAGTATTATTTTGTTGCCATGTGTAATGTATAATGTCCTGGTTCTGCTCATTTCACTTAGCATCAGTTCATGTAAGTCTCTCCAGGCTTCTCTTAACTCATCCTGCTGATCGTTTCTTATAGAACAATAATATTCCATAACATTCATATAACATAATTTATTCAGCCATTCTCCAATTGATGGGCATCCATTCAGTTTCCAGTTTTTGCCACTACAAAAAGGGCTGCCACAAATATTTTTGCACACGTTCCCCAACCTCATCTTACAACAAGCAAACAAAAACTTGACTAGTCTCTATCATCTCCTTAATTAATCATTCTATGTGTCATTTCCTTTTTAAAAAATAAGCTGTTCACATCTTGTTGCCTTCACTTTTTCCTCTCGGTCCTTTGCAATCTGGTTTTCAGCATCATAACTGAATTTGCTCTCTCCAAAGTTAGTAATGATCTCTTAATGGGCAATTTTTACAGTTATTTCTCAGTCCTCATCCCTCTTTACTTTTCTGCTTTTGATGGTGTGAATCACTCTCTCTTTCTAAAGATTTTCTGCTATTTGGATCCTCACAACTTTATTCTCTCCTGGCTTTCCTTCTACCTGTATGACTGTTTCTTCTCAGTTTCCTTAGTTGTCTCATTCATCATATCATATCCACAAAGCTCTTTGTTCGTTGCATAGGACACTCCATTTTCTTTCTCTACATCTCCACTATGTCTGGATGCAGACTTGTAGAAGCCCACCCACTTTCTTGAAGACACGTTCAACTGATACTGAGTGAAGTAAGTAGAATAAGGAGAACATTGTACATAGCAACAGCAAGATTATGTGATGATCATCTATGATAGATTTAGCTCTTTTCAGCAAAACAGGTATCCAGGATGATTCCAATAGACTTGGGATGGAAAATGCCATCTGCATCCAGAGATAACTATGGAGACTGAATGCAGATTAAAGCATACTATTTTCACCTTTTGAAAATTTGCTTGCTTTTTTCTATTTGTTCTAATTTTTCTTTCACAACACAACAATATATTGAAAATATATTGAAATGTATAGCCTATATCAGATTCATTGTTAGGGGAGGGAGGAAGAAAAGAAAAATTGGAATTCAAAATCTTATAAAACTGAACATTAAAAGCTATTTTTATATGTAATTAGAAAAATAAAATACTATTGAATAAAAAAATACATGGCTCAAGCATGACTTTCAAAATGGAGCTCTTTTTGAGCTAATCCAATTCCAATTCATCAATGATGGACAGAATCAGCTACACCCAGAAAAGGAACACTGGGAAATGAGTGTAAACTGTGAGCATTTTTTTTGTTTGTTTGTTTTTCTTCCCAGATTATTTTTACCTTCCAAATACAATTCTTCCTTTGCAACAACAACAACAAAATTCGGTTCTGCACATATATATTGTACCTAGGATATACTATAAGATATTTAATATATATGGGAATGACTGCCATCTAGGGGAGGAGGTGGAGAGGAGGGGAAAAATTCGGAACAGAAGGGAGTACAAGGGATAATGTTGTAAAAAAATTTACCTATGCATATGTACTGTCAAAAATGTTATAATTATAAAATAATTTTAAAAATGGAGCTCTTTTTAAAATTCTCCCTAATTATTAGATCCTTTCTTTCTACTTTATTATATTTATTTAACCTCATTTTTTTGTATTTATTTGTTGTATATTTATATATGTAGACATTTTCCCCCTTGATAGAATGTAAGTTCCTTGAAAGTAGAAATGATTTCATTTTGATATTTTTATATCACTACCATCCAAAACTAGAATGTAAACATTTTGAGGACAGTGATGATATCTTACTTAACTTTATCCTCATAATCACACATAGGAGAATCTCAGCAAACATTTTATCATAATGCATAAGCTGGAGAAAAACATTGAATATCATCATTGATGGTCCATTCTTTCTTCAGATTCAAGAATGCTATAAGAATCATTCTTCTTAAAGGCAGGTCTGTGTTTACTGACCACAGAACAGCTTGCAGGAGCTGAGCAATTCTTTCCATTTCCACAAGGCATCAGTTCTTGTCAGTCCTAAAAAAATAACAGTACTGGGGAAATGTTTATTTTGCTACCAGATGCAAACAAAACTGTGAACAGCATAATGACTAGAGAGTTTCCTATACCCCCTTGTGAACAACAGTTTGCACAAAGCAGCCGTTTCAGACTCCTGCAGCTCCTGGGTGGTATTTCTGTTGGCCCACAGAGCCTGTGCCAGATCAGGAAACCGCAGGCTCACACTAGTGAGCTTCAAGGATGTGAGGAATACAGGAAAGAATATTGAACTAAAACTGAGAAGACCTCGATCCAAATCCTATATTTACTACTAACTACCTGTAGAAGACCCTGAACAGTTAAATCTGTTTCTCCATTTTACTTACCTTTTTTGCTATACTTCCAAGTTGTGAGAATAAAACAGTTTAATTTATATAGATATAAATATAGATATGGATATAGATATACTGTAAAATAATAACAAAATAACTAAATGAAAAGAAGAGGTTATTAATATATTTCTTAAATATCCAAAGAAAAAAGGAAGTCTCCGATAGTGAGAAAGCATCTTACATGAGAAAATGTTTCATTTTTCTTTTTTTTCTGTTTGATTTGATTTTTCTTGTGCATCAAGATAATTGTATAAATATGTATGCATATATTGGATTTAATATATATTTCTACCAGATTTAACATATATTGGACTACTTGCCTTCTAACGGAGGGCATGGGGAAAGGAGGGGATTGGAATACAAGGTTTTGCATGGGCTAATGTTGAAGAATTGCACAAGCATATGTTTTGAAAAATAAAAAGTTTTAATAAAGAAAAGGAAAAAAGAAAGGTGAGCTTGGGGAGAGAAGACTTGGGCATGTTTGCAGGCAGTAAGAGAGAAATCAGCAGAGAGTGAGGAGAGATTGAAGATTAGGGAGATTGGTTATGACTGAGGGGAAAATTTTTCCAGAGAGAATCAGAGGGGATGAGATCGAGTGTGCTCCTAGAAGGACTGAGCTTGGCAAAGAGAAGGGCCACTCCATTATCAGACTGGGAAAAAGGAAGAGAAGGAGGTGGATAGTGTTAAGATAAAGAAAACGGGAGAAGAAAGTCACAGTATTTCTCCCCTCTAAATTTAATTTGCTTTGTATCTTGTATTTACTTATATCTATATTTGTTGTTTTTCTGGCTTACCTACCCGATCCATATTTCATAGGCATTATTCAGGATCTGATTTCCTCCTTATTATAATCCTGACCTGTTCTTAGGTTGATCTCCAAACCTTCATTTTTTTTTTATATTTCACCATACAATTATTCTTTCCAATTGTAGCTTCTTTCAGAAGCACAAGAAATGGTAATGATAATAATGCCTCAACATTTATGTAGTAAGTGCTAGCATTTCTATAACCTCTTTCAGGTTTGCAAAGATGTATGTGTATATGTGTGTGTATGTAAGCAAAATGTATGTGTATGCATTTGCATATTATATAATGTATTTGCATATATATACAAATATGTATTGTGTGTGTGTATAATCTCTTTTGATTCTTACAACTACCCCAAGAGAAAAGGTGCTTATGTTATTCTATTTTACAGCTGAGAAATTTAAAGCTGGTATAGATTAAATCATTTGCTGGGGAGAGGGGGGAAGGGGAGTCCAATCAGATTTCGAACTCAGATCCAGTATTCTATCTATTGTAATTCCTAGCCACTTAAGAGTTATTTAAAGATTTAAAGTATTTTTCTCATAACAACCCTTTGAGGAAGTGATAGTGTCAGAATTATTATCTCTATTCTACAGATTAGGAAGCTGAGATTTAGAAATATTAAGAGGCTTGTCTAAGATCCCACAGTTAGTAGGTACTAAAGACAGGAAGAGGGAGGCACTAAATTCAGAAGCCAAAACCTACAGTTCTCCCCCCCATATAGCTATCACCAGGCAGCAAGGTAGCTCAATGGGTAGAGCATAGAGTTTGGAGTCTGGAATACCTGAGTTTAAATGTAGCCTTAGACACTTTCTAGTTCTGTGACTTCAGGCAAGTAACTTAATTGGTTTGACTCAGTTGTCCCAACTGGGGTGTCAAATACAAATTGAAATAAATCCATAAGAAAACGATCTGCACACAGAGGGAGGTCTATGGGGACAAGAGTGGATCACAATATAGTATTTTCACTTATTTTTGTTGTTGTTTGCTTCCTTTTTGTTTTCTTTCTCATTTTTTCCTTTTTTTATGTGATTTTTCTTGCACATGTTTAACAAATATTGGATTACTTGCCATCTAGGGGAGGGGTTAGGAGAAGGGAGGGAGAAAAAAAATTTGGAACACAAGGTTTTGCAAAGTTATGCAACTACACATATATTTAGAAAATAAAAAGCTTTAAAAAAAAAGAAACCAAATTATTGGAAACATTGAAGAAGCAAAAAAAAGAAAAGAAATCCCTATGGAATTTATTGACTTATGAAACCACAAATTAACATTACCTATCTTGCATTGTATCTTTATTTATTTTGTTAAACATTTGCCAACTAAATTTTAATCTAGTTTGGCCTTCATTCTTTTGAGGCTTGTAGTTTGTCCTTCAGTTCACCTGGGACCAGAAGTTTGACAATCCTGCTCAATACCTGTTGCTGAATTATTTAGACAAGAACAAAAGTCACAGATGGGTATATGTGGAAGACAAGAAAAGCTGCTTTAATGATGGCGGGGCAATTTATGGGTAGCTTCTGCTTAGAGGTGTTTGGGGTATTGTTTTCCAATGACTTGGCAAAGATGGTTTCCTTTTTTTTTTCTTTTTACTTTTACCAGTCACCCCCTGAATCATTTCCTAGGTCCAGAAGTTTGGAGGCTTCCCAAAGTATTGGGGTTGGAGCAATTACCCGATTTGCTGGACTGCACAGACATTGTTGAATAGTACCCTTTCCATTCATTCAGCATACACCATCATTAAGTACTAAATTGTAGGCTTTTTTGGCTATATGAGAATCTAAAGGAAATCAAGGGAATAATTTCACAATCAAGGGGGAAGAGTCTCAGAACAAAAGACTTAGAGTCTACATGTCAATCTAGTCAACGCTCCATTCTAAGGAGGAGACCTTTGGGTAAGATCCCAAAGGGCAGAAGTCCAGAAACAATTTAATTTTATATACTTTTTTCCTGAAGGGACCAGATGCTCATTTGGTTTAAAGAGAATTTGGAGCTCAGTAATTTGAATTTTGTTTCTAATTTGGGCATACATAATGTGATCAGCTTTTCTTCCGTGTTGAGTAGAACAGTCATAAATGTCCTATATGGACTCATGCTACCCTTATTCCACACAGAAAATCAGGACAGCCTTAGGAGCATCCAAAGTCCTTATACAACCACTTATTCCATTCTATCCCATGAGCCCAATAGTAAACTTTTTCTTTTAACTCTGATAATACTGCTTGACCCATTTATTTGTTTTTTTAATATCTTATGTATGTACATGTGCGTGTATATATGCATATACATGTATACATACACATATGTTTAACATTGACATTTTTTAAGTCACGTCCAATTCTTCTTGACCTTGTAGACCAAAGCACTCCAGTTTTGTGCCTGGGGTTTTCTTGGCAAAGATACTGGTGTGGTGCCTTTTTCTTCTTCAGTGGATTAAGGCAAATGAGTTAAATGGCTTATCCAAGGGTTAAATGACTTTCCAGGATCACACAACTATTAAGTGAGATCATACTCGAATTCACTTGTGTTTTCCTGACTCCAAGTCCAGTATTCCATCGACTTGTGTCACTCAGGTGCCTCCGTGCTTAATACATATAGACGTAAAACACACATGCGGTGTTCATGTAGGCATATACATGCATAAATATATGTATGTGGATAGATAGGTAGATACATATTGATGTTATTGTTCAGTTGTCTCCCTAGTATCTGATTCTTTGTGACCCCATTTGAGATTTTCTTGGCAAAGATATTGAAGTGGTTTGCCATCTCCTTCACTAGCTCATTTTACAAATGAGGAAACTGAGGCAAACAAAGTGAAGTGAAGGTCACACAGCTAGTAATTTTCTGAGATCAGATTTGAACAGAGGTCCTCGTAATAACAGGCCCAGAACTCTATTCACTGCGTCACCTAAGCTGCCTTTTTAGATATAAATAGAAAGGTAGGAAAGGGAAGACAGGGAGAAAGACAGACAGACACTTTATGTTAGTACCATTATTAGGCAGATCAAGAAATCCTATATATTGAATAGTTGGTCACTCTGTGATGATCAAAAGGAAAACCTGGCGGTACTCCTGAATCTTGATGGTTTGATTGCTATTACCCTGGCCAGCAAGCACAATCTTATATGACATTTTCTTCAGTCAACTTCAGTGACTCCCCACATTCCCACACAGTCACCATTCAGGCATTTAATCATGTACTCATGCTAACTCTCAGATTTCTTTGTGATATGAACTTCTCTAAGCAGATCTCTTGGGTTTGTGGTATATTCAGCAATAGCATATTTCTGTTATTGTATTCTCTTTTCCTCTCCAAAAAAGCAATCATCTACCTTAGTGCCCCAATCATTTTGATTTTATAGCCTTCAGAAATAACTAGATCTCATTTTACTAGAGTGCCATCACAAATGATTGAAATAATTTATATAAAAGCATTTTGGTAATTTAGATGCTAACAATTCTGAACTGGTTTCTTTCATTTACCTAAAAAGAAAGAATTTCCTGGGCCAGTTAATAGAAACATCAAAGGATCTATGATTTTATCACCATGGGAAATCCTACTAGTTTCCAATCTGTTTATGATTTGACAGATAAGTTCTAGGAGATACATGAGGTACTTGAAAGTGAAATGACTTGCTTAAGATCTAATTAGTCTATTTAGATCTGTTGACCAAAAATTAATCAAATTTCCCCATCTATTCATAGATATATGTATTATTAAACCATGTCTGATTTATGTGTAAAGGTAGGTATTCATACGTACATATACATATATACACATATATATGGCTCTTTACACACATGTAGATATGGATATCTATACACAGAGATGGAGAGATAGATGTAGATATTTCTATACACATATAAAAATAGATATCTCTATACCCACATATATAGATATGGATATCTCTGCACACAGAGATAGATAGATGGATAAAGAGATAGATAGATAAATAGATAGATAGATAGATCTCTAGATGAATTAATGTAGCTATCTACACATTTGGTATAGATATATTTTTACATACATAGATACAGTTATCTCTACAATGCATTTATGTATAGATATCTATACACACATAAATACAGATATGTCTATCTCTACACACACAGATATAGATACAGATATACATACACATATAGAGGTAGATATCTCTACACACACACACACACACACACATATATGTATAACTATGCCTATGCACACACATACATGAGGTTTTCTTGAGGAAAGTCATGAGAGAACTGTGATTTCATTGTAATAGGCTGCTGGTGGAGCTGCCTGCTTCAAATCTCGAAAATTGATCCTTTATTTGACTACTACAGTGATTTTTCCAAAGCTCAGGTGCAATCATGTCACCATCATGACCTTTCAGTAAGCTCCAGTGGCTCCTTGTTGCCCTTAGGAGCAAATTAAAAAATGCTCTGTTTAGCATTCAAAGCTCTGCAAAACCTAGCCCCTTCTTACTTTTCCAGTCTTCTTATATCATATCCCTCAACTTCTATTTTTAGTTCCAGTGATAAGACTAGATTTCTGATTGTTCCATAAGTAAGATTATCTACCTCTTGGCTCTGGGCATTTTCTCTGATTGTCTCCCCTACCTGGAATGTTCTCCCTCATCCACTCTGACTCCTAACCATCCTGGCTTCTTTTAAGTTTCAACTAAAATCCCATCTTCTACTGGCAACCTTCTCTAACTCCTCTTAATTCCCTCTGTTATTTCCTATTTATCTTAGCTCTCCATATATTTATTGGCATGTTATCTCCCCATTAGATTGTAAGTCAAGGATTGTCATGCCTTTTTTTGGTTTTGGCTTTTTTTGTTTGTTTCTTTTCTAAATAGTATTTTATTTTTCCAAATACATGCAAAGATAATTTTCAACGTTCACCTTTGCAAAGCCTTATATTCAATTTTTTTTCTTTTCTTCCCAGTGTTCCCCCCTCCTACAATACAAACATTCCAATATAGGTTAAACGTACAGTTCTTCTAAATATATTTCTATATTCATCATGCTGAGCTAGAAAAAAATCAGATCAAAAAAGGAAAAAAAAAAGCAAACAAACAAACAATAACAACAAAAAGGTGAAAATACTATGCTTTGATCCACATTCAGTCCCCATAGTTCTCTCTGGATGTGGATCACAAGACTATTGAAATTTTATACTATTTTTTTTTTTTTGTATCTTCAGCATTTCACATTAGACCTGACTTGTAGGTATTTAACAAGTTTTTATTGTTTTATGACTGATCATATGGTGATTCCCAGGGAATAAACGACTTCTCCCAATAATTCCCTACTTTAAAACTTGTTAGTTATAGAACATTATCTGGGGCACCAAGAGATTAAGTGGCTTGCCGAGGGTCACATAGCCTTTGTGTGTTACAGACTAGTCTTTAAGCCCAGGTCTTATTCTGAGGTAGTAGCACGTGTGCACATATGTGTAAATGCACGTATTCTATAATTGTCACAGAATACTATATTATGCGTGATAAAAATCATTTTGTTGTATGACGTCAAACCAAATCATTCAAAATTATAGTCTACTCAGTTATTCACTGTGCATTATCTGTATCTTATATATCTTAGTAAATTTTTAATCCATGGTTTGTTTGCCATCGCCCAACACATATACCTAGTCACCTCTCTTGGTATGGCCTCAAGGAATTCCATTTTAATTATTCTAAGCCAAGCTTAATAAGGAAGGGAAATCTTCCCTCTCTCAAATCTTATAATGTATACAGCATATATTCTGAGAATTATTTATATAACCATTCCAGTCCATTAGGGTCAATAACAGAAAATTGACTATAGCTGTTAATGCTAGCTTTACATACTCTTCATTGTCTTCCTGTTTCTCTTTATTGTCTCTCTTATATCACCTCATATTTTTATAGTCCTTTTGAAATCTCATTATTTCAGAGGTTATGTAGCTTTGGGAACAATCATCTTTCTTTAGAGGAGTCAGAAAAGAGGTTGCCTTGAATTACAAAGAAGATTGTTGTCTTTTCTTTGGAGCTATTGATGACTTCTCCTGCTCATTGTAGCATAAAACTATTTTCAGGTTGTTCCTGGAATTTGTTGTGGCTGTTTTTCAGTCATGATCCTGTGCACCATAGTACACCAACATTGCCCATAAGATTTTCTTAGCAAAAATACTAAATTTGCCATTTCCTTCTCCAGTAGATTAAGGTTAATAGATTATACAGGAGTACACAGGTAATAAGTTTCTGAGGTTGAATCTGAACTCAGATCTTAATTCCAGGGCCAGTGCTCTACTCTGCCACTTATCTGTCCTTTATTTATATGTAGTTATAAATCATAATGTATCATATATATTATATACAAATTACATTTACACTTGCATATCATATATATTTACATTTGTATATTACATTATATGTACATATTATATTATATACAAATTATATTTATATTTGTTTTCCATGATAACAAAGGTGAGTAGGTGCAATTCTTCCCATTTTATAGATGAGTAAACTGAGATTAAGTGTTGTGCATGGTAAAGCAGGGATTTCTTTTGTCTCTGTATTAAAGTCACTTTCAACTCTTAAATTTAAGTCTCTGTGAAATAAGTGCCATGATCATAAACTGACAAATCTCTGAGGTAAGAATCCAGAATTTCCTAACTTCTAGCCAACATTTATTCTCATGCTGCTTTTCAAGGACTTTCTGAAAAAAACAATCAGGAGCCAGTGTCAGAGGATAAGATACAGTTCCAAGAGAACAAATTCCCCAATCCAACCTCCTCTAGACTGAGGAGGGGATGCTGATTTTGTTGAGACATGACTCTCTCATTAATCTGGATTGGTTAGTATGGTTGGGATAGCTAACTAGCACCACAGATAGAGGATTAACCTGGTATCAAGAAGACCTAATTAAGTTTCAGCCTCAGATCTCACTAGCTATGTGGTCATGAACATCTCTCTCTACCTCAGTTTCCTCATCTGTAAAATGGAGATAATTGCTACTTACATCTCAGGTTTGTGGTAATAGTCAAGATAATAATTATAAAATACTTAGAGTAGTGCCTTTTTGTACATAGTAATTGTTATATAAATTTTAGTCATTATTCTTGTTTTATTATTATTTAACATTCAAATATAATAATAATTGATATGATATCAAATATGATAGTATAAAATATGATAATTGTAAGAATTATCTAGCCAATAATATTGTATTATAAGAAATTATGGTAGGCATTCTGGGAAGTCTAGTATGAACCTATGTAGAGAAACATGAGCAGAATCAGGGAGACTTTATACAGTAACATGATTATAAAGAGAAAAACCTTTGAAAGACTTTCAAGTTAGTGCTTCATTTTCTAAGCCCCCCCAAAAATTCTTAAATTGATTTTATAAATACATATTATCTCTTGGAATATAAGAACAAGGATTATATCAATTCTCTCTTTTTATCATTAATTTTAAGCACAGTGCCGGGCACATTTTCTGTTGTTGTTAAAATGATTTCTAGTGCCTCCTAAGCACTAGCTTTTTTCGTGCCCTTACCTATCCCTCACATAATATTCAAAGACTCCTGCAAAAGAATAGAAAATCCACATTTTTGTGAAAGATTTTTGTTCTGATTCACACTTTAGTTCTGGGCTATCAATCTAGTAAAAAAAAAAAAAAAAAGGTTTTAAAGTACCTCACTTTATTGATAAAGAAGTATTTGGTTGTTTGTCTGGTAAAAGAGCTGGGTTATAGGTTATTACCTTTTGCCTCTCCCTATGAGATTAGATGAGAAGTCTAATTGTCTTTTGTTTTTCCTGTGTGAAGATAATTGACTCATGAGGGAATAAAACTTGAGGTGTGGCAGTTGTATGGGGAGATAGAGCCAGACACTCTTTCCCTGACTTAAGAAATAGAGGCTGGTTCCCATGAAGAAGTAACCCAAGCTGCCTCTTGACTAGGTTTTAGCCCCAAATCTCAGCTTAACCTGCTCCTTTCTTGATGTGTGTTCTGGTTATGAATCCTTGTTCCATCGTGGTCCAAGTCTCTATGACAGTCTGCCCCACTCCTTTTACTCCCTCAAACCATTTCCTGCCTGAGCTTGTACTGGTTTGTGTTTAACAGTCCTGCTTCAGTGATATATCTCTACCTCATTCCCCTGATAAAACTTATGTCATTGAATAACACATAAATTAATTGCTTTATTCAGTGCCATACCAATCAGACTATCAAAAAATTACTTTATAGCGCTAGCAAAAAAATAAAATTCATATGAAAGAACAAAAGGTAAAAAGTCTTAAGGGAAATAATGAACAGAAAATGGGAAACAAGGGAATCTAAAAGTACTAAATTTCAAACTATACTACAAAGCAGTAGTCATTAAAACAGTTTGATGCTAGTTAAGGAAACTTTTTATCAGCATTCTCAGAGCTATTTGTTTCTCTGATAAGGTCTTTCTAGACCCTTGATTTTAATTAATCCCAGAAAAGTACTAACTACTTTTTTTCTTATTGCTCCTGGCCCTTTCCTCTGGCCCAGACTAATATAACAATAACAATAATAAATAGCATTTATATAGCACTTTTAGCTTTGCATAGTACTTTATTTGATCTTATTTGATCTTCACAATCCCAAAGGAGGATAAAATTCCCATATTTTACAGTTGAGGAAACTGAGGTACAAATCTTCAGTATTTCCCACACACATTCTTGAAAAGATAGAAGATTGATGCAGAATAATGGTATCTTTTGTTTTATATTAAAATTATATATATATAGTAAATATATTTTAATATGTTATACAATATATAAGATAAAATATATCTTGTTTTATTTATAATTTTTAAAATAATTTTTTGAAACCTCATTTTATATTTCTGGCTTCATTTTCTGTTTCCTGTCATTATTGGGATAAATACAAGTACTTTTGGTTGTTAAAACCTTTCACAAGACTCCAAGCTATCTTTCCAGTTTATTTCATATCAGACATTTTAGTAATACAGCAAAACTGGCCTTTATGTTACTCAAATAGGAGTCTCCATTTCCTGTCCCCTTACCTTTGCACAAACTGCCCCTATACCTGGATTACTCTCTCTTTTCACTTTTACCTCTTAGAATTTCTAGTTTCTTTAAAGTTTAACTCAAGAATCATTTTATCTACTAGAATGTAAGGACAGGGACTATATCATTTCTCTCTTTTTATCAACAATTTCAAGCACAATATCAGGAACATTTTATGTTGTTAGAATCATTTTAGTCACATGCAGTTCTTCATAATCCCATTTGGGATTTTTTTTTTTTTTTTTTTTTTTGGCAAAGATACTATAGTGTTTTGCTCTTTTCTCTTCCAGTTCATTTTATAGATGAGGAAACTAAGGAAAATAGGGTTAAAGCGCCTTGGTCAGGATCATATAGCTAGGAATTGTCTCTGAGGCCAAATTTGAACTCATGAGAATGAGTTTTCTTGACTGTTGACCCAACACTCTATCTATTGTACTACCTAGCCACCCCTGGTAAATGCTTAATAAATACTTGTTTGAGTGACTGATCTAGTAACCCTTTAAGGTCTGCAAGTTAGCCAGTGAGATTCATTGAGTTGCTTCAGTGTTATAACACCAGTCAGTGACACAGGTAGGGCCTAGAACCCACAAATCCAGCCTTATGACTATCTTATAGACTAGGGGTTCTTAAAATTTTTGTTAAAATACCTTTGGCTAGTATGATCAAAAAAATTTTTTTAAAAAGTTCAAAGGCCTCCAGTTAAAAATGCCTGCATTAGATTATCCTTTTTCCCTACCCTCTTCTTCCTTCAAGCTTTTGTCCTTTCTGCATAGTCATGAAATTAAGAAAAAAGGGAGGAGTACTGGGAGGAAAAGGCAAGGCAGAGATCAATGGATTGAACGACTAAATATTCATATTCCCAAGAGCATGGAAAGTTAAAAGGCCCTACAGCACTGTCTGCTGCAGAATTCCCAGCCATGATATAGAGATCTTTGAATTCTGGTTTGCATCTTGTATTGACTAAGAAGAAAAAAGTGATCAGGGTGCAACAAAGAGCTGCCTGCTATGTCTGGCCTGTGTTCCTATGGAGGGAGACTTTTCTGTGGGTTTAATTGTGTTCATCAGTCAACATTACTTGGCAAACCAAGCTGGAGGCACAAACATTGCTCCCCCTTTCTCAACATAATTACACTCTTTGGCACGTTAGACTGTGGTTGAAGGCCAAATAATTTTTGATTACAGAGTCAATCTTTGTTTAAAAGTTTGCAACCCTGGGGAACTTTCCAACAAGTAAGTTTTAAACAAAGCATTCTCTGGACACCTCTGGCTAAATAGTCCCATTAATACAAATTGCTTTGCTGTGATATATTGTAACTTGAAATGATTAGGACAGTATCTAAGAATGGTAGTTCATTGAGAATGATGGCCACCCTCTGAAGAAGAGTCTCTTGCACCACAAATTCCACTGTAAGGACTATTCATGTGACTGCAATGGACAGTGTCTCCAAGATTATTCTTCAAAGAATCATGGATTTTGAACTACAAGGTACCTTAAGGGCCTTCAAGTCTCCCCACCCCCTCACTTTACAGTTGAGGAAATTGAGACTCAGAAAGATTAAATGGCTAGTAAATGTTTGATGAAGGACTTGAAACCAAGTTTAGTGTTGTATCTACTACATCTTACCCCAGATGATATCTCAGCATCGGATCTCTCACACTTTTTTTGGCTTGCTTTTGTTTTGGTGTGGGGGCATTGTTTATTATTGGGGCTTTTTGTTGTTATTGTTGTTTTAATTTTTTGAAAGGGAGTCCAGATTTGTTATTTCACTACTGTGGTGACCTCCAGGTGGAGAAATTTTTTCTATTAATTATGATCTGCTACAGCATGTTAATTTACTAAGTTAGTTGCCTTAGATATTGAGAAGTTGCCATGTGGGAACAAATTTTAGATGCCATCTAGTTTAATCCCCTAATTTTTTGGTTGTTTTTCATTCATGTCTAACTCTTTATGATGCCATTTGAGTATTTTCTGGATTCCATTTTCCAGCCTATTTTACAGATGAGGAAACTGAGGTAAGCAGGGTAAATGACTTAGCCAGCTAGGGACACACAACTGGTGAGTGTTTGAGGTCGTATTAGAACTCAGGAAGATCAGTCTAAGTTTGAAACTTAGGATGTTTGAGAAACTAGATTTGAACCCAAATTATTCCAGTTCCATGATTAACTCTCTATTATGTCAAACTTTTTTCTCTAGATACTAATTATTATAAAATTAGAAGAACCCTAGTTCTTCCTTCTATTCTCATGTACATTGCCTGTTTTTAAGCATCTAATGTGGTTTCTCTTCCCAATTCCAACTCATTAACTCTTGCCTTTTCCTTTCCCCCAAAGGATTCTCTTCTTTTTGTTTTTGTTTGTTTTTACCAATACTCTGCTTTCCAGCCCCTTTTAAGAAAGGACAATGGAGATTTTTGCAGCTGTGGGTGCCCTGTACTGTTTTGGTTGGTGGGTCCACCCACTATGTAGCAAGCAATCTCATAGGAGACAGGAGCAGCCTCAGTGGCTGTCAGTGGGTGGCTTTACTATAATTTTGAGAAAGCAAGAACAAGATACTTTTCTATTATGTGAGAAAGAACCACTTTCAGAGTTTATCCTCTTAGCCTGTTGCCTCCTTGGGTCTGTTTTTTTTTTTTCAAGTTCTGTATCTAAAAAGAATGAAGGAAATATAAAATATCATAGCCTTCAGAGCCAAAAGAGACCAGAAAAATCAAGAGTAATCCTCTCATTTTACAAGTGAGAAAATTGGGACCTACTAAGCTTAAGTAACTTGTCTGAGCTCTCCCAAGCAATATAAATCTGATTTTCTATCTTAGCTCAGCTAAGTGAAAAGAACAATGGGTTTTGAGCTACCTTTAGGCTAAGCAAGTTATTGTCCAGAGTCCTGAGTTTGAGATCCCTTCGATTGTGAGAGCCATTGAAAAGTCAGAATAATTGATTCAAGGATGCAGTAAGTTTAGTTAAAATGAGGATCTGAAAATAATTGTATGTGTTTTTTAAATTAAAAAAATTAAAGACAAAATGAAGTATCTATTATTAATAATAGCAAACATTGATGTAGCATTTAAAATTTTTTCAAGTGCTTTTTACATATATTATCTCATTTGAACTCTGCAACAACCCTCTAGGGGGCCTGCTATTGCTATCTCCATTTTACAGTTGAGGAAAATTAAGCCTAGGAAAAGTTAACTTTGCCTAGAGTCTCAGTAAGCAAATGCATTCAGCATAACCTACAACTTATTCTCCTTCTCCTTCCTCCCTTTCTCTTCCTTCAAGTCTCCTCTTAAAGTTTATTTTTACCATATTTCATTTAAATGAAAATATTGGGTGAAGGTGTACAGGATGCCTCTGGGGTGGTCCTGTTTCTTATGTTATCCTCCATTTCTCTTCCTCCTCCTCCCATCTCTACCTTGCCTCACCCCTATCTCAAAGATGAATTGGTCACTCAGGACAAAATCTTTTAATATCACTGAGAGGATCTTTAATGTTGGTAAGGATCCAGTAGTGATTTATTTCACTGAAGTATTCTCAAAGCTTCCCTCCCCCCCTTTTTTTGTTTCCCTTTCCTTTGAAGATTTTTTTCACCTAATTGCCTGTAATAATGAGGAAGGCAATATCCTTTGTATAAAAATCTGTGATGAAAGAGATGGATGAATCAAATAGAAAAGAGATTGGTTGCCTTTAATCTATACTTGTATTAATTTAATGTTAATTCCTTCACTGGCATAGTTGGGACTGGGGGTGTTAGAAAAGGGAGTCATTTCAATCCAGCTACCATTGAATATAATTGAGAAGATTTAAGAGATTTTTCACTAAGAAATAGATGTTGTCCTTAGGATCATCAAACCATATTAACTAGTATACCCCAGATTTAAGGTCACCAAGGTGTCCAAGATTTTTATAGACAAAAGCTCTTTAAATGGTAGTGATGGGCACAGGAACTTCTTTTTTCTCTTGTGATTGGCTAATCAGCCATTATTGTCCACTGGAGCAGTAGCATACCTCAGAGACATAGGCGCCTTCATAAATATTCAGAGGTTGACAAACATGTTTCTATTCTGCTCCAAATCCCTTTGTTGTGATAAACCTAAACCATCTATCATAACTGGTACTGAATAATTAAATAGCCTTGGGTTTTTCATAATTGACTAGACAAAAAACTTCCATCTTGCCTCAATCAGCCAAAAATGTTGATGGGCTTGGAAATTTTTACTTATTCATTTACACTCTGTTGAACCCTATGTACCTTTGCTATACAGCTCAAGCACTTTCCTAGGACTTAAAAGCTGTCTTTGGTCTTAGGGATGTATGCCTTTTTCTCATCTAAACATATTTTCCAATAGGATATCTGAACTGGGGCTGGATTTTTTTTTTTGTTTGTTTTATTCTGCTTTTTAGAGAACATTCCACAATAAGCCTCTGAACAACTAAATCCTGGGTAGAATATACTGAGACCTAAAATGGTCCCAATTCCATATGGTCCATAGCCATCTTTTAACAGAAGAGGAAATTGAACCTCCGATGAAGTGAATTGACACCCAGGCTTACACAGTAAGGACTAGAAATGGGGTTTGAACCCTCATTCTCTTACTCCATATTTAGTGTACTATGACATCAGCCCTCTCCAATTTCTTCATGAATATGTTAGAAATCTGCTTCTTGGAGCTTAGTGCTATCAATTCTGCAAAGATTCTGACATCTCCATGTTGCCCATGTCTCTCATGTTTCAAACCACTTGTAACCTTGGGTGATAGTAGCTCATAGATTGGTCTAGAGGAAAGTGTGAGCTCATTCAGAACCTGCTGAATGAATTCACTCATTAACAAAGATTGGCTGTGGAGGACAGAATAGGAAAAGGGATGTGCTCTTGTAAAAGTAAGAGGCCTTATGGTGTAGTGGAAAGAATGCTGGATTATTGGTTCTACTATTGGTTATGTATTGGCTACCTTTATGGGTCTGGTCTAGGATTTGTGATTTTATTTGTTGTTTTTTTTTAATAATAGCTTTTTATTATCAACATGCATGCAAAGATAGCTTTCAACATTCACCCTTGGAAAACCTTGTATTCCAAATTTTTCTCCCTCTCTTTCCCCTACCCCCATTCCTAGAGATTAGCAATCCAATATATATTAAACATGTACAATTCTTCTATACATATTTCTAAATTATCATGCTACACAAGAAAAAAAACAAAACAAAAAGGGAAAAAATGAGAAAGAAAACAAAAAGCAAGCAAATAAAATCAGAAAAAATGAAAATACTATGTTGTGATCCATATTCAGTCCCAAAAGTCCTCTTTCTGGATACAGATGGATTTTTCCATTACAAATCTATTGGAATTGGCCTGAATGTGATTTTATTTTGTATGGATAATTCCCACATGATGAGACCACTCACCAATGTAGGCTAGCATAGTTTTTTTTATACTCTGCCTACAACTCTGGAAAGTGACTTACACAGTATTCCATAGCCACCATGTGGGCAGAAAGGGTCCTGAAACAGTCTTCCTGGCTTCAAGATCAGTTCTCTAACCACTAGACGGTAGTGTCTCTCTCTGGTCAGCTCTCTGCCCTCTACATTATTACATCCAGAACCTATGAGGCAGCCACTATTATTATCCATATTTTACCTTTTTGACTCTGGAGAAATCATGTGACTTCCTCACTAGACATTGAACAAAATGGTTTTTGAGAGTCCTTATACCTTTAAATCCTGTGATACAGCAGTGGAGTGTTGTGAATCACAATTTGGGAAAGTTGTCAGTTAATTAGCTTGAATAACCAGAACTATCTGAACTCTTTTTTTAAGGGTTAGTGCACAAAATGTCCAATATCTTCCGAATGGGAGGTCCAAGAGCCCTTGTTGATTATAGAAAGGACCTACCTGATTTGTTTCTATCACAGACACATTCTTCATTCTGATGGCTTAAATTCTGATCCCAATAACTAATTACACAGATTAAATTAAATTTAAATTAAACTTGGGCCAAAATGAGCAGAGATGATATAGCATGCTGGTGTGTGAACAACAAATTCTAAATGAACTTCAAATCTGTGAAAGAAAGAGGCTAGGAAGACATAAGGATGAGTGATAATGGCCTAATTAGTGATATATTACTTGAAAGAAAAAGTCCATGTCTGGGTAAAAAAAAAATTCCTTGCATACAGATTTTGTATTCATGTGTGTGTGTGTGTGTTAATATGCATACCTATGAGTATATGTTGTTCAGTTATACCCAATCCTTCATGAGCCATTTGGGGTTTTCTTGATGAAATAATATGAATGTACATGCAAATACACAAATATACAATCATATATATGTATGCTTTATATATCTACATACACGTGTGTATATGTGTTATATATTTACCTACAGTCATATGCTTGTATATGTTCACATATATAATAATATATTCATATGTGCCCACTCATGGCCAGATCTGTGGTTTCATAGGAGCTTCTGTTAAGGAACTTTCTCTGCCACTGCAAATCAGTCCTTTTTCCAAGATCCTATTGTTTTAGAAAGCTGCTATAGGTATTGGAGACAAGAGGTGGACTAGCTCTTCATGATTATGAAATCAGCTGTCTATTTACTATCTCTGTCACACACACACACACACACGCACTGCCAGTACTCTCCCCATTACAGACAAAAAGGCCAGAACTCATCGGGGTTGGGTGATTGCTCAAGATCACACAGTCAGTATGTGTCTGAGGCAGGGCCTTGAAACTACGTGTTCCTGACACTAGGTCCGCCACACTCTATTTTGGGCCACATTGCTAGAAAGCAGTGTGTGTCTCCATCCAAAGAGAAATTTTGGCATGAATTTCCTCTCTATTGAGGAAAAGCCTGATAAGGAACATTCCAAAGCCCAAATTCAAAGCTGATGAGGGAGAGAGCTATGCTGTCTCACTACACCTGCCAAAGGGCTGGGGAAGATCAGAGCAGACATGACTCCTCCCCAAAGAGACTATCTTGGCTGTGTTTATCAGGGTCTTTCCTGTCCTGGCCTGTGGAAAATTGGCTAACCAACAATGGTGAGCTTGAGCTCAGCAATGTACCACGATTACTTTCCCAGTGATATCATTGAGAAGGGAAATGTACAGGCTCCATTTTGCCTGACTAATGTTGCCAGGGCGGTTGAAAATGGGCAGATAGAGTTTGTTGATATTCCCAAACAGGTTTCCAAAGTCCTATCAATCTGAGCATCAGCCTTGTTCAGTCTCATAAAATCAAGAAATGTTAGCTGGGAAAAAACCCCAGAGATTATCTATCCTCCTCATTTTACAAAGAGAAAACTGAGGTGTGAAAAGGTTAATTGTCTGAGGTTATATAATAAAGTTGTCAAAGTGCTTGGACTAGAACTTGAATCTCTCCAGACTCGATATTCTGTTCTTTCCCCTATGTAGTATTATGTACATTAATTGCTTCATTACCTTAGAGGATCTGTCACTTAATTAGCATGGCTGCTCTATTTACAGATGCAGATTATACCTTAGAAGTTGACCTTAATGAGGAGCCATGGCCTTAAAAGTCATTACCTGCTGCCAACTTTCCAATGATAAGACTCTTTTACATTTTACTAGGCTGGTTGTCAGATAACGGACAGACCATTTGGACCTGCCAAATTTAGTCTCAGACCTGCCAAAGTTTGTGCTTTGCTATAGGAGCCTTTGAAAACCCAGTTCCACCTGCACACTACTGTGAGGTAGCAGAGGACAGTTTTCTATTCCCTTATCAAAACAAAAGCTTGAGTGGACCTCCCTGCTCCCCTTGATACCAAACTCATCTCATTGTTTCTTGACCACAATATTGCATCTCCAGTCTCCGTGTCTTTGCCCAGAACACATTCCTTCTCACCATCACCTAGAATCCCAAAGAATTTAAAGCCCGGTTTCCTACACTAAACTTTTCCTGTTTTATTCCTCCCCATCTCAGCTGCTAGTATCTAAATTCACTAGTATTTATTTTTTTCTACAATTATAAAATTAACTAGTATTTATTTTGTGTACAATTATAAAATTAACATTTACTTTATATATCATTTCTATGCACTTATTTATGTACAAGGGTTGTATTTTTTCCCTCTGAGAGAATGTAGGTGCCTTCAAAGTAGCGACTCTGATTTTTTCTTTGTGATGTTGGCACCCAATGCAAAGAATGCCAGTGGTTCGTGATGGGCACTTAATAAGTGCATGGTTAATTGATTTATGGAGTTTTATGGATTTATCGGTCTATACCTCTAAGAAGATGCTTATGTTCATCGACTTCATAGTCTGTATTTTTATACAGTTTTAGCAGGAAAAGCTAATAATTTTCAATGCCCAGACTATTTGAAATAAATATTTCAAAACCTTCCCTTGCTTAGTTCTACTATAGGGAGTCCCACATCTCTTATTTATCCTCCACTAACTGCTGAGACAAGTTGACCTTAATGGTAGCTAATACTTAAAGGTTACTTGAAATGGTTGGAAATGTGGGACTTGTCATGTTTTCTGTAAATCTAGTTGACTTTATGAGCCTATTTTTTCCATTATCTTCTTCACAAACATGCATGGGCTCATTTCATCAATTGTACTGTTGTTTTGCCACTGATTATAACATTAATTAGAGATGAAAAATTGATTTTTTTGACCACTGAAGTGACCATGACCACTTCTGTGCTTGGACTGTAGTGTGAGAGGGCAAACATGGCGGAACATAATTGTTCGTGTTCTGTTTTAGCACATAAAAGGCCAAATGAAACATCCTTCCAGGCACCACCATAGGTCCCATTTGCCTATCATTATTCAGACTCTTTCCCCATTAAGTTCACGGCCAAGATTTCAGCATATCCAGCAGGCTCTGAAGAAGTCTTGTTTTGATGAAGTGAGTGACTTTCTGTCATTCTTTTTTTCACCTCTGGTTTTCTTGCCATTTTCTTTGAGGTCTCCTAGCTTTCACCCTTTGATACATTTTGGAATTGTAGGATCAGAATGATGTCAATGGAAAAGGTTAAATGTTATATCTCTTTTACTTTACAGGTCAGGAAACTGAGGCCTAGAGGGATTTAAGTGTCTTTTCCAAAACCATACACAGCAAATTAAGGATAGGGACTAAAATTTAGGTTATTGAATCCCCAGGTGAGGATTCCTTTCCACATGTCTCCCTTATTCATTTGACAGATTCCCCACCCTTCAGCTTTTTTTTTTTTTTTTTTTTTTTTTTTTTTTTTACAATTTTGTATCTTTTGATTCCTCTTGTCTTACTAGATTTAAAAGCTAAGGTTAAACTCCAATCTAGGTTCAATTCTTAACTCTACTATTTATCACTCATGTCGCTTTGACCAAACTATTTAATTCTGTGATTCTCAATTCCCTCCCAATTTAAGCCCTATGATCATATACCCTTTTTTAGAAATATCATTCTAGCTCTTTTAGAAATAACCTTTTTTCCTGCAAAATGGCAATTCTCAAGGAGGCAATATAGTTTGATATTAAGATTATTAATACTAATATCTATTAGTCAGGAGTCCTGAATTCTACTCGACTGTATCTTTCATGCACATAATTTTAGCAAGTTACTTCATCAGTTTCCTCATATGTAAGTAGTGAAATATAAAGAATGCTACATTGAGACTCAAAAAAACCTAAGTTTGAATCCCGACTCACTTTCTATTTGAGTGTTTTGCCAAATTTCTCCAATTCTCTGGACTTAATATCTCATTTGTATTCTGACAGATCTCTTTGATTTCTAAATCTATCTGCTTATGATTGATTAATTGTAAGGATTGGCAATTAGGAATCAAGTCAAAGGTTTCAAGAGGCAGAGAAGACACATGGGCTTGAAGGACAGGTGTACATTTCAATCTAGAGACACAATGAAAAAAACTTTGAGACTAAGAGGATAGTAGGGTACAACAAATCAGATGTCAGAAAAATTGTGTTTAAGTTATGGATTTTATACTTACTACTCGTGTGTCCCTTTTGAAAGTCAGTAAATCCCGTTAGACTTCTATTTTCTCATCATTAAAATGAGAGAGTAAAACTTGATGACATCTGTAGTTCTTTCTACTCTAATGCTCTAGGTAGCATTCTAGGAGGAACATGTGTCTCAGAGAACAGGACAGGGACAGTTTTGTGGTGATAGGGAGATAGGTAGCTTATAGTAGGCAGACTAGATTGACATAGAAGGGAATTGTAGTAGAACAGGGTTGAAATGATAAAAGACCTGATTTGTCCATGACAGTGACAATGAGAAAAAAGTCCAAGAAACATTTCAAAAGAAGATAAAGCAAAATGTGGTTTCACCTAGGGGATGAAAGGATAGGAAGAATCAAATATGACTCCAGAATTTACGACATGAAAGACTAGAAAAAATGGTGGTTCCATTGTTAGAAATGGAATAATCTATTTCTGTTTCTCATTTTTCCCCTAAGTAGAATTCTCTCCATTTTTCTGCCCCTTCCTCTCCAATAGAATTTACGAACCCCAAGTTTTTTGTAGATATCCATGACTCTCAGACATGTTTTTTGGGAAAATGGCACACCAGACAACATTTCATTGTTGATTAAACATGACTCTTTTTGTGAAAATGGAAACAAATTAGGATTGTAACAGCTGACTGACACAGGTGTTTCTTTGTCACAGACACCACAAATAGTTTATCAATTAGAAACTCTTGTTCCAGGGTTCTTTTGTTGAACCATCTATATAATAATAGCCTCCTAATGATAGGCTATAAGCCTCCATGTTTAGCACTTTGGCTTCACATAGGGGGTTTTTTCATTCATCTGGTTCTAATGAAGAAATGAAAGTGCATGTTTAAAGACTACCCTTGTGTTTGACCGCTGGGGAATATCTGGCGAGTGGCATTTAGAATCCCCTTTCAAATAAAATGGCCCCATTGGAATATATTGATATTCAGCTATCAGCACAGAAATAGCAAGTTTGAGACAAAACATAGCAGCAAGATATGAATATTCAGCTAGTTACTCTACTAGTAAGTGGTAATTCTGAAATGTATAATATATTGAACTATTTGGGATAGGGAGGAGATGAGGGGGAAGGCCTGAAATTGGACTGTTGAAGGGAAGAAGAAAAAAAAGGAAACTATATCTATTATTTTCTGCATAGTGGATATGTAAATTCCAGCTCAGGTAATTACATTCTGCCAATCTAAATTTCCCCTACTGTTTCAATGATACTCTTTTTCACATCACATTTGACATTCTCTTGGCATTAAGCCTTCTCAAGCCACAGTGTCCAGCCCACCTGAGGGATGGACAGCTACATGCTGCCCATGAACCTAAAGATTTTTCCCCATCCCTCCTCTAAGGGGGATTATAAGCCAGTCTCACTAGTCTTCATAATATGCTTAGAAATAATAACAATTTCTACCATTTATATAGTGTTTACTATATGCAGGCTCTTTGCAAAATTCTTAAAATGACAATGATTATCTCCTTTGATTCTCACAAAGGGGTAGGTGTTATTATTATCCTCATTTTAAAAATGAGGAAACTAAGGCAAACCAAGATTAAGTGATTTGCCCAACTATTAAATGTTTGAAGTGAAATACAATTGAATATATAACATTGTTGCTGCTATTATATTATTCTTTTTTTTTTTCATTCCAAAGGGGCAACGGAGTAGAAGATATTTTAATGCATGTATTCCATTATATAACTAAAAGAGTCTCCTGGTTTTTTAATTGATAGAGGGCTATTTTTTTTAATTTTAATATATCCATTGGCCATAAGCATTTGGAGGCTTTTTGCAGGAATGGGAAAGGAAAGTGTTTCAAAGAGGAAAAAAAAGATTCTATTTTAAAAGAACAATGAGGCATGGAGAGTTTTCATAAACCCCAAAGTTGGCTGAACCAATATCTCTAATTAGATGAAGGAGCTATCCGCAGAGCTGTGCCTGGGCACACGGCAAGCTTCGGAAGCATTTACATTTCAGATCCAGTGGGCAGTGTGTTGGCGAGCATCCAGCATGGAGAGTTAGTCTTGATCACATTTGTTCACTTCTTCTGCTTAGAATTCTTTTATGTGCCATCTCTTTGGTATTTTGGTGGAACTTGTGTTTCTCATCATATCACTATGTCTGCAGTTGTAAAGTTTCTCTGTATGGCTTTACATCTGATCCAAAGCACATTGTTTGCTACATCAGGATCCCTTAGTATGAGGACATGAGAGGAGGGAATGAGACTGCAGAGGGGAGGTTAGGAAAGGACCAGGAACTTAAGTTCTTCTAGCACTATGGGGATATATATTCTTACTTACAAGGCTAAAGAAACATTTGGATAGACTCAGAGAAATCCACTTTTAAGTAGGCATTTGTTACAGGGAAGCTTGTAGACATCTAGAGAAAGGGGAAGACAAAAGGAAAAAAAAACTTAACCTTGTGCATGCCATTTGCCAACATACTAAAGAAAGAATAAAGCCAATTATCTAGTCAGTCAATTAGTAAATAAGCATTTATTTTGTCAACTATGTGCCAGGCACTATGTTAAGCTTTGGGGATAGGGCAAAAAACAATCTCTACCTTCCAGCTCAGTCTAATGGGAGGACATAACATACAAACAGATATATCTATATAAAACAAGCTGTAGACTGGAGAATTTTGGAATATTCAACAGAGAAAAGGTAATAGAATTAAGAGAATTAGGATAGGCTTTCTGTAGGAGGGCAGATTTTTTTTCTGCTCAACCCTGTGTTAGAAAATTCAGCTCTCTAGAGCTGTCTGGTCCCCATTCCCTGAACATTCTAAGTGAGCGTTCTTTTTTAAAAAATTCATTGTTAGAGCAGTAAGGTGGTCACATTCTTACTCCAGAAGCCAATTAGAAGTCAATATCGTATAGGTACTGTATCATGTATTAAAATTGTCTCCAAAACTATATTGGAATCTTCATGAGAGAGAGCTCTCCTGAAACAATGCATTTCACTTTTATGTGATTCCAAATATTAGAAAGGTTTAAAAAACAAAAAGGTTTTTTTTTTTGTTTGGTTGGTTGGTTAAACGGAGCTTAAATTTACTTCTTTGTGATTTCTATCCATCATTCCCAGTTCTGTGCCCTGATACCACTAAAAGCTTGCTGCAGCAGAGTATGTTGAACCTGGAGACTGGAATATCTAAGTTCAGATTCAGCTTCAGAAACTTACTAGCTGCATGAACCTGAGCAAGTGTTTAAACTCCTGTTTGCTTCAGTTTCACACCTGCAGAATGGGAACACCCTGGAGAAGAAAATGGTAAACCAGTCCAGTATCTGATAACTTCTCCAAGAAAGTTCCCTAGACAAGTCAGGTTAAAAAAAGTTGGACAGGACTGAATAACAACATTATTGCTGGTTTCCTATAGTTTTTATGACACTTTTATATGATAGGAGATGACCAGCGGCTTGTGGTAATATCCAGAGAGGAGAAAGAGAATAACATATTCGTGGAATTAGAACCGAGAGACCTTAGAATTATAAATGTCCTCTACTGTCTTCTAAGTGAAGAATTATTTACTTTGGACTTGGAAGTTCCATTTTAACTGCTAAATTCTGCTGCTGTTGCAAACTGTTTGGGTTTGAGGGAAGGTTGGGGAGTCTAGAGATGTTTATTCATGTTAAATATTAAATCTTTTATTCATTAATTGAAATATTTGGAAATATGAAATTGAGATGAATCACTTAAGGATAAAAGTGCTTACCCTTTCTTAGTAAAGAAGAAATATGGAGAGAATAGCAAGCCTCAGGCAAGTTTTCCTAAGACATGAGAGTTAATGCTTAATAATAATTATTATTACATTCTTATTATAATAGCTAACATTTACATAACCCTTTAAGGTTTACAAAGCACTCTACAATATTATTTCATTTTATCCTTATAACAATCCTGAGAGGTAAGTGCCATTCTCATCCCTCTCTTACAGTTAGAGAAACTGAGGCAAGCAGCACTTTAGTGACTTCCTAGCATCCCACTTCCCCACCAAAGCTGATCTATGTCTACACAGTTCAGAATTGCATGCTAGGGTTACAAGAATACTGGTGATTTAGTCAGCTCAAGTAGAAAAAAAATCTATGGTGGTACCTGGATTATTATAATAGCACAAAGTTATGTAGTGTTTTAGAATTTGCAAAGCCCTTTCTATAGATTAGTTTATTTGATTCTCAGAACAATCCTCTGAGGTAAGTGCTACAGGTATTACTATTCCTCTTTTACAGATAAGAAAAGCGATGTACAAAGAAGCTAAGTGATTTGCACAGGATTCCATAGTTAGTGTCTGAGTAGAATCTTCCCAACTTTATGCCCAGTATCCAATTCATTTCAAAGCTTCTTAAACTGTGGGTTGCCACCTTATATGGGATTATGTAATTTACTGTGGGGGTTGAGAAATTATGATTTACTATAAGTAAATGTTTTTTTGTAACTGTTTTGTATGCCTAGGATCATATAAAACTTTCTTGAGTGAAAAGGAGTTAAATAGAAAAGGAGGAAAAAGTTTAAGAAGCTGCTTTGCCTATTGGTCATCCTGTGCTCACCAATTAAATCTCAGGTTACAAATGCTTTACAAACTCACAGGCTGAGACCTCTTTTCAAAAGGCTCTATTAGTTTGCTTTCATTTTTGCCTCCTGAAAGCCCAGTAAGGTTAGTAAACAGCCACTGGTGAAAAGAATATTGAGTGCAGACTGCCCTGGTAGTCCTCTGTATGCTCTCTGTTAGCTTGGTCTCACTTTGCAGGAAAGCCTCCAGCTTTCCCAAGGAGGAGGCACATTCTTGTTTCTATCTGCATTGTAATATATTTTGACCTTGTACAAATCAGGGAGAAACATGGCAATCTGCCCAGAAAGTATGGTGTGATCAGGTGATGTCATCACCCCATCATTTAGGGCTGCTGGAGGAGGAATAGAGGATGAAGTCGACATAGACCTGCCTTTGTGGACCCTGGAAGGGATGGGGTGCCAATTTACAGGTTAGAAGGGAGACAGCTGTGTTTCATTCACAGGATAAAGGTTGGGCTTCTTTTCTTGGACAATAACCAGGCTAAGTTATTACTGAGCTGCCCCTTTGTTCTACTGAGCACCTGGGATATGCTTCTTACAGTGTGATGACTAAATATGTTTGAAGAGAGAAATGTTAACAAGTTATCAGGTAGGACACAAAACGAGTAGCAGATGTTCCTTTGTTTGCTTAGGTGATGTCATTGATTAGGGAATTCCCAATGTGGAAACTCCTTCTACCAATGTAGATCAGCTGTACATGTCTAACTTAGAGACTTCAAGAAACATTTGAGGCACCTACAAAGTTAAATGACTTGCCCAGCTAGCATCATTGGAAGTAGTATTTGAATCAAAGACTTTCTGACTTAGCTTATCATTCACAATGTCAAGTGAGGTGGCAAAGTGGATGGAGTGCTGGATTTTGGAGTCTAGAAAACCTGAGTTCAAATGTGGCCTCAGATACTTACTAGTTTTATGACCTTAGTTTCCTCAACTGTAAGAGGGGGATCGTAATAGCACCTATGTAGTACTATCGTGAGAATCAAATAAAGTAATATTTGTGAAACACTTAGCACAGTGCCTGGCACATAGTAGAAGCTTAATAAATTCTTGTTCTTTTCCCTTCTACTTCTGCCTCCTCACTTCTAATGTGACTTTGAAGTTAGAAATGTAAAATTGTCCCTACAAAAGAGCTGTTGTTGATTTTTTTTCAGTCATGTCTGACTCTTCATGACACCATTAGACTATAAAGTCGTTTGCTATTTCCTTCTCCAGTTCATTATATAGATGAGGATAAACAGGGTTAAATAAATGATTTGCCTGGGGTCACACAGGATATGAGAATAGATTTGAATTTAGGAAGATTTGTCTTCCTGACTCCAGAATGGCTGCTCAATCCACACCTACCTTCCCTCACCAAAGTGGTAAGGACATCACAAAGCCCACTCCTTATCTGTTAGAGAATATACAATATCTGCCAGTACTCCAGAGTCCTCAAGGAATAAATCTGATTACTTGCCAGCAGTCTGATATAATCAGAGTGGGACTTTATGGTTAATGAAATGTTCTGCTGAGTACTTACCATATATTTCATATGTAGTATTCTGGTTTTCAAAGGGTTAAGAACATTGAATCACATGTTTAAGGTAGGACTGTCTTGGACACTATCCAGGTCAAGCTCCTCCCTTTATAAATTAGGAAACTGAGATCCAGAAAAGTTAATGACTTGCCCAAAAATCACACATGCCACAGCCAAAAACCCTTTGACTCCAAATCCAGCTCTTGTTCTACCATCCCATACAAAGGAAAATATACCACATATCCTCCATATAAAAGGACACTAAGTAGAATTGAATTTTCTTGTCTTTAAACTAGATGACCTTTCAACCCTCAGATTATTTGATGTGATTTATGATGTTCCAAATGGTAACGTCAGGACCTTTTAGAACTTTGAGGTATCGTTTTGTTAGTTTTCATTAGATTTTAGCACAATCAGTGAGCACTTATTATTACACACTTTGTAGTGGTACTTTCCCCTTTCCTAGCGGTACAAACAATACAAAGAAGTAAGGAATCACTGCCCTCATTGAGCTTACATTGTAATAGGGAAACAAGAAACGCCTATGTAAGAACACACAAAATAACTTTTTTGAAAAATATAAAATAATTTAAAATACATAGTGAGGGAAGGAGAACACTAAAGTTTGGAGGAAGCAGGAAAGACTGCATGTGGAAGATGGTGTTTGAGCTGGATCTCTAAGGAAATTATAAATTCTTGAGGATAGAATGCTTTCCAGGCCTGAGGGATACCAGCACAAAGGTAAGGAAATAAGAGAGAAAGTGTGTGGAACAGAGGAAAGGCCTTTTGGGTTTTATCACTATAGAAAAAAATAGGTTGGGATGAGGCAGTGAAGGGCTTTAAAAAGGAAACAGAGGCATTGAGATTTAATCATAGCAGCAATAAGGGGTGCCCTGAAGTTAATTGAGTAGGGGAGTAACTTAAATCTGTGCTTACGGGAAGTAACTTTAGTAACTAAGCGTAGAACAGACTGGATTGGGAAGAACATTGAGACAGGCCACTCAGGAAAAAAAGCTGAAATGGTAATCTAGAAGAGAGGTCATGAGGACTTAAATTAAGGTTGTATGAGTAGAAAGGGTTAAAAAGCAAGTGATATTATGGTGATAGAAACAGAAAGCTTTAGCACTTGATTGCATATGGGAAGAAAGGGAGAATGAAGAGGAAAGGAAAATACTGAGTTAGGTTTAAAAGAGAAATGGGTTTGGAAGAAAAGATGAATTCTGTTTTGTATGTGTTGAATCTAAGATGTTTCTCAAGAGTAGTGTCTCCCCTCTCTTTTTCTCCCCCCTCCTCTCTCCTTCACTCTTCTTTTTCTCCCCCTTTCTCTCTCTCTCTCCAATTGATAGACATTTATTTATTTTCTCTCCCTCCTAACCCTGTTGTGGGATGCAGGAATAACCCTTGTAGCAAATATACATAGCCAAGTAAAACAAATTCCCACATTAACTGTATCCCAGAATGCACCTCTCATTCTACATTCTGAGTCTGCCATCTCTTTCTTATGAGATAGATAGCATGCTTTATCATTGCTCCTCCAAAATAATGGATAGACATTGCATTAATCAAAAACTCTTGAGTCTTTGAAATTATTAGTTATTAAAATATTGTGGTTATTGTATAAATTGTTCTCCTTTTTCTACTTACTTCACTCTGTTTCATTTCATACAGGTATTTCCAGATTTCTCTGAAATCATTTTTTTTAAATTCCATATGGCACAATAGAGGGATATCCAGTTTGAAATGTCTAATAGATGATTAATTTGTGATATGTAGGAGTAGTGGTCATTCTATAGTTCTGTTTTTATGTAGCACCATAAGATTTACAAGGTTCTTTCCTGATAATACTGTTGTGAGGTAGAGAGTTTAAGGATTACTAGCCTCATTTTTCAAAATAACTAAAACTCAAAAAGATATTATGCTTTGTCCAAGATCACATAAAGAGTAAGTGTCACAACCAGGGTTTTAAATACAGATCACGTTACTCCAAGTCCCATAGCCTTCAGTGTTCTTTCCAGGTAAATCATCTTGTTATTGTTTTTTAGTCATTTTTCACTCATATCTGACTCTTAATTTCCTTCTCCAGCTCATTTTGCAGATGAGGAAATTGAGGGAAACAGGGATACGTGATTTGTTCAGGATCAAACAGCTAGTAAATGTACTGGACTTATTTTGCTGTGTTTTTTTATGGAAAAGAAGTTCCTTTGAAAACGAGAGATTCTACTAAAAAATCAGACTTGAGAAATGGTTTTCCAATTATTTTGGAAGCCGTGTGCATTTCACGATTCTGTAGCATTTTTCTTGAATACAAAATAAATCCAGTGAAGGAAGATCCAGGATGAGCTTCATCTTTTCTTTTCACACTTGACTTCCTACTATGTGAATAAAGCATGGTCTACCTTGTAGTTTATAAAAAAACAGTGCATATTCAAATCCAAACACTCTCCCCCCCCCCATAAGGTATTTTAAAATCTGAAGCAACTGAAGAAATGTTATTGTGTGTGTTAGAGAGATTTGTTTTGTAAGAATTTTATTGTTGCTGTATAGCATTCTTCATGGCTTGAATCAATTCATCTAGAGTTTTTCTGTCTGTCCCCCCTTATTAAGCTTTAGTTTGCCTTCCTATTTTCTCAAGTTTTGTTCAATATGTAAACATGATCCAGAAAGGAATGTATCTTAAACCTTTTCCTCCCTTCTACTCTTTCCCACAATTCCTCTATCCTATCTTACATTTTTTCTTTTATTTTCTGCCCCACCAAATCTCAATCAGAACTTGTTTCTTTGTGAAATCTAATTAGTCTAATCAAGCATCTGAAAAGGGTAAATTTTTGCTCTTTCATCCTATTCCACACATAGGTTTTGTTCCAATGGTCCTTGGGGTTGATCTTTGGGTCAACATTTGCATCATTTTTTTTCTTGCCTAAAGTTCTGCAGCTTGTCCCAGAGATTGATCACTTGTTCCTTTCTTTGCTTATGTGCTGTACTTCTAGACCTTCTTTAACATGGCTAATAGTTCAAAATAACTGGATAAGGAAGGAGATAAAAATACTTCTAGGTCACTGCTCCCTTCCAAATGATCCATTTGAGAAATATAGATTAAAAGCTTATTCTCCCATTTTTTTTGGAGAGATTGAGGGTATTAGGATATTCTATGTAGTCGAGTTCTGTTGATGTGTTAATTTTGAACAGATTTTTTTTTCATTTTTTCTTTGTTGTTTCACCATTGAGGGTGGAAGAAAAGGGATATATCCAGCAATGATGGTAGCATAAAAGCAAGTAGTAGCAATAAACATTAAAAAATATATCTCTTACACACACACACACACACACACACACACACACACACTTTTTTGAGAGAGAGACAGAGAGAGAACAAGAACCCAAATGCTCCATGCATCCCAGGATATACTGATTTTGTTTCTAAAAGATGACCCAAACTCCCCAAATCTGAATTAAAATTTCTAGGGGAGAAATATTTCCCCCAGTACAGTAGCTGTTACACTTGGCAAGACAAAAGCCATGAGAACATTAAGTTAGGCTGAAGTTCTGTTGACCTGAAAAGTATCTATAAAAGAATGATTGTGGTTACGTATGAGTTCCAGGAAAAGCATCGGTCATTTTCTGATCATCTTTTAATACCATGCAATGTAGTCCAGTGGAGGGGCCACTGATTTTGGAGTTAAAGGAGTAAAGTTCAGGTCCCACTTCTGATTTTTAGAACCAGTATGACCCTTGATGAAAAACATCTCTCTTCCTAAGTCTTTGTTTTCTCATCTGTAAAATGGGAAGGGGACTGGAGTAGAAAAGTGTTATATGTCCTTTCCAGCACAGAGCAGTCAACAAAAATTTGTTTTGTGCTTATTAGATGCCAAGCATTGTGCTGGGGATTCAGAGATAATCCAGTGAGCGGATCATTGACCACATTCTGCTCCCTGGTTAAGAAAATCCTCCACAAGAATCCTGTCTGCCAACTCCTAGTTGGATCAGCGTACTGTTATTTAGTCTTTTCAAACATGTCCTATTCTTTGTGACCCCATTTGGGATTTTTTTTTGGCAAAGATACTACAGTAGTTTGCCATTTTCTCCTCCAGTTTATTGAGGTAAATAGAGTTAAGTGAGTTGTCCAGGGTCACACTGCTAGGAAATGTGAGAGGCCAAATGTGAACTAAGGAAGATATCTTCCTGACTCTAGCCCTGGCACCCTATGCACTGCACCTCCTCACTAGTCAGCATAGTGTCGTGAATAGAGTGCTGAACTTAGAGTCAAAAAACCTGAGTGCAAGTCCCATCTCAGATATTTACATAAATAACTTGCCATATAACTGTTCAGGTGATCGTCATATTTTTTTTTAAAGAAATGGAGGTGAAAGGGAACTTAGAGGTTATCCAATCCAATTCCCTTATTTCATAGATGAAAAAACTGAGACCCAAAGAGGTGAGGCTTTCCAGCTTATTCACATAGGTAATTAGACTCTAGGATTCTCCAAATTGAGTTCCCTTTCCACTGCACTAATTCTACATCAATCTTCTTTCCAACGAGCATGCCAGGTGCCTCAGTTTCTTCATCTGTAAAGAAAGGGAATTGGATTTAAATTCTTTCTAGCTCTAAATTCCTGTGAGACTCCAAATTCCTGCTTTTAATCGGTAAACATTTTAAAGGATCTACAATGTGATTGATGCTGTGATAGGTACATCAGGATACAAGGACAAAACTTAGACTATCCCTTCTCCCAAGAAGGATTACTCCAACTTTTTCCTGGTGTGTTTTTGAGGCTACCAGGGCCATATTGTGCCGTCTGGTATTTCTTCCCCCTCACCTCAGCTGTTGGAGCCAAGTAATGTAATGTCAGCCCTGGCTGAAAATCCCTTCGCTATTAGGAGACAGATGGGCACCAGCTGGAGCTGCCTCAGGCACAGTGAGACATGATAGCCATGTCCCCCCTCTGCCTCCCACATGAGCTTGGCAGACTTGCTCATTTCAGCCCATTTCAGTTTCCCTCCACACTCTTAGGTCTCGGCTTGTAGCCAGGAATCTCTTGTGTTATGGGGAAATAGCTCAGACCCTATGGTAAACTAGATATTATAATAAAGTCTGTGCTAAGGACTGCAATGGTCTCATAAGTGACCCACTGAGAGTTCCATCCTCAATGCCACAAGTGAGGCAACATTTCTCAGATCTTCTCTAGCTCCCCTTATTTCGACAAAATCCTCTCTCCAGATGCTAGCTCACAGGTCTGAAATAAGTACCCAAAGGTATCATTGCAGTGCAGAGGCACTTGAGACTGTGACCTTACGGGTGATAGAGCCCATTGAAAAGCAGTTTGGAATTTTATTTGTTTTTGTTTTTCCCAAGGAGATAATCTCTTCATACTAATATTACCCATAGATAGCACTTATCACAGGACGTAAAGGGAAGACCTGCACATTGTTCATTTCCACTGTTTCAGGGTCAG
Organism: Sminthopsis crassicaudata; assembly: GCF_048593235.1. Classification (NCBI taxonomy): domain Eukaryota; kingdom Metazoa; phylum Chordata; class Mammalia; order Dasyuromorphia; family Dasyuridae; genus Sminthopsis; species Sminthopsis crassicaudata. Next base: position 467,303,850 of record NC_133617.1, read on the forward strand.
GGTCCAGTACATCTTGCTGGCTGATCAGACCAGTATGAACTCAGAAGACTACCACAGATTAGGTACAATAGTCCGTATGAACATTTGGAGTGGAATGAACAGAGTTTGGGAAAAAGGTTGACTTTGTAGCAGAGAATGTCAAAGGGTTAAAATTATGATTTAACTCAAGTTCCCCCCAGCCTGATTATGCCAGATCTCACAAGTTCACCTTAGCTCTTGTGACTCCCTAATCACCAGATGCCCACTTTTAGCTCTGAGGTATCCCATCTGTTGTCCTACCTGTTCCAGTATTGGGGAATTTCAGTCCAAGGCCCCAGAGCAGCCAGCGGGCAGCCCTAGGACAAGCCAGCATGCCAAGCCATTCTCACCACTTATTACAGACATACTGATGGACCAAGGTATTCCCGGATGTCTGGGATCAGGGTGTTTTTGTTTGTTTAATGCTTTACTCCTTGTAAAACTAGCTGCCTTGTGGCTGTGGGGGCACTGGGAGATGAACTCGGCCCTGTCATTTTGGCCTTAGCTACAACAGAGGCAGACAACTACTCAACACGTCTACCAAGCTCATCTTCAGCCAACAGACCTACCTCATTTAACTGTGACTCAGATAACTCTTCACTGCACACTGTTTTGTCTAACCAGCCTGGGTGTCTGAAACTAATTCAGCATCTGGGCTTCAGTCCACTTTTTCCTATGAATCTGCCTCCTCAGAGCTATTAAAGGGAGACCAGGACTTGAGAACAGTCTGCCTCTCACTCATAGGATTTCAGGAAAGTTGCTCCACCACTTGTCTGGGTCTTCTTTTTGACTTGTTTTTAAAATAAAAGGGATTGAGTTTTTCTTGGCCCTTCCAACTTGAAAAATTCTACAATTAGTTTGTCACTCTCTCTTCTCTTGGATCCACTGGTCTGCCATCCAGGACAGAGCTTGATTTTGTAAGGGAAAAATCCAAACAAACATTAAATCAAAAATGAATGAAGAGGCCTAGATTCTAGTCCCAAATTGCTTAATATCCCCAGGCAAATTTCTTCATCCATTTAATGGAGATGTATAATTCCTCTCCTAAATAATAGTTATGGGTGATATTTTTATAACATTTTGAGTACTTTATGTCATGTTATCTCCTCTGGGCCTCCCAGTTAACCTATAAAGTAGGTGATATAAATATTTTGGTACCCATATTACAGATTTTACAAATAAAATTGGAGGTCAAAGAAATAAATGATGATTTCCCACAGTGACAGTGTCAGTTTGATTTTTCTCACTGTTAGTCCAGCACTATGTCCACTATATACCAGGATGTCACTACCGATCCACCTTCAGAAGTTGTAGAATTTTAGGGAAATATATTTTTAGACTCAGGCTCTTAATTTCAATGTTATTATTAAGCAACCAATCAACAACCATTTTTTAAAGCACCCATTATGTTCCATGTATTGTTAGGTGCTGAGGATGCAACAAGATGAAAAAGTCTCTGTCCTCAAGGAGTTTTCCCTTTTTAGGGGTGGGGAGAGGCAACATGTATTAAGCAAGTCTAACAATAATAAATGTAACGTGATAAAAGGACATTAGGAGCTGGAGAGAATCATAGAAGACTTTGTGCATAAAGTAGTGTTTAAGCCGAGTCTTAAAGGAAATATAGAATTTTAGTATTCAAAAAAGATGAAAAAGGAAGATGTTCTAGGCGTGGAGATAGAAAATGGAGTACCATGTGTGAGGGATAGCAAAAAAGGCTAATTTGATTGAACCACAGAGTGTAAGGGGAAAAAAAAGTTAAATAATAGTGCCTTAATAATTCTGGAATGGTATGTTGGAGGTTGTGGAGATTTTAAAATTTTGGAGTGTTATACATTCATGCAGTCATGTCCAACACTTGTGACCTCATGAACCACAGAACCCTAGCTCTCCTGTCCTCCACTATCTGACAGTCATGAAAAAAAAAATATTGTTGTTAATTAATGTCTGATTTTTCATGACCCCAAGTGGGGTTTTCTTGGCAAATGTATACTGGAGCAATTTGCCACTTCCTTCTTCACTGGAGTAAGGCAAATAGGACAAGTGACTTGCCAAGAGTCATATAGTTAAGTGAGTATCTTAAGTCGGATTTGAACTCATCTTCCCAACTGCAGGCCCACTAGTCTATCTGTTGAGCCACTTAGCTGACTGCAAAATTCTAGGATAGTTTGTATTAAAGAGTTATTGTTAATAAAGGCCTATTATTATGTTAAAGATCTATTAGGAAGAGCAGAAAAATAAATATATCATAGGTCCATCCTCTGTTCCCATTATATTTCTGGGCTGCCTCATCTTTCTCCAGTTGCATTTTACCTTAATTACCCTATTTGAAGAGAAAGTGGTAAATACTGACTTGCTTTATTCTAAGCTGTTTATGCTGTCTCCCTTCTGAAAACCTTGTGGCATTTAACAACAGAGAGTTGGTTTTCCAAGAAGAGGTTGTAGAGGTTAGGAAGAAATACAATTAGCTGTCAGACTATCTGCCTGATTTTCATTATTATAGTGTTCTTCCTGGATACCCACCTTGTTACTGTCTGTGCCTGGAGTTAGAGTGAACGTGTTTGCCTAATGCCGGAGGCTAGAGCAGCTAAACAGGCTAGTGCCATTAAAATGGAGCCTGTTCTATTTCTGTCTCTGGGTGATCCAGTATCCATGCCACTGGCAAAAGGAGACAGTCAGAAATCTAGCACTGAGTTCCAGAAGTGAGAGATAAGTTGGGCACCTGGCTAGCATAACCAATACATTTTACAGACAAAACTGTGGGCAGGGAAGATGAAATGAGCACAGGGGTGATGCGCTCTAAGGAATTCTGAGATTCCTGATTTCATAAAACTTTGGGGAATTAGAAAATCTGATCACTTGAGGATATATTTACAAAAGACAGAGTACTTTGGGAAATTTAATAGGTGTCTGTCTCATTAGAATGTAAATGTCTTGAGCATAGGATCCATGTTTTAAGATTTTTTTTTTTTTGGTATCCCTAGTACCTAATGCAGAGTGATTACTAAGATCTTTACTATTGTGGTCAGTAGAGAAAAATAAAAAATAAAAACTAAACTAAACTAAAAATTTCATAATTTCACTTCTAAGGTTACTTTTTTTCAAAGCACTAATTCCATTTTATCAGTAAACAAAATATTTTATTGCCAGATTCTATGCTTCCCCACACCTTTACCCTTACCTTTCAATAGACCAAAGAGTCACCTTTTTCTAACACTTACATTAGCTATTTCTCCTTTATTTATTATTCTGGATGCAAGTCTTTGGGAAAAGGTTTGCAAACTTAGAGAGTCATTAACCTTTTTTTTTTTTTTCTTGTTGGTAGTAGGAAAGCAGGAAAAAAAGGAAAGGGCATGTAGCAGTTATTGTTGTTGTTGTTATTTAATCCTGACTCTCTGTAACACCATTTGGGATTTTTCTTGGCAAAGAGATTGGAATGATTTGTTATTTCCTTCTCCAGTTCATTTTATAGATAAGGAAACTGTGGCAAACAGGATTAAGTGACATGTTCAGGGTCCCAGAATTAGTAAGTGTCTGAGGCCAGAACTGAACTTGTGAAAATGGGTCTTCCTTATTCCAACTTCCATGTTGTATCTACCAAGTCACCTAGCTGCCATTCATTTTACAGATTAGTAAATTAAGACCCATGGAGGTACAATGACTTTGCCAATCTCCCACCAAGAGGAGGCATTTCTTCCAACCCCCTCATTTGAAGTTAAATGTTTTCGTAAAGCTGAACCAGTTTGTAAGCATCTCCTCCAATACCTTCTTTTTTCGCATGGGGAAAGTGAAACCTGGGGAAAGTGTCTTATCCAGGATCAAACAGGTAGGAAACTCAAAGATCACATTTGAACTCAAGATTTCTAGGAGCAAGCGGGAGGCTAAGTGTATAGAGTGCCATCCCTGGAGACACCTGAATATAAATCTGACCTCAGATACTATGGAGCTTTGTGATCTTGGAAAAGTCACTTAACCTGCTTGGCAACGTTTCCTCATCTGTAAAATGAGCCAGAGAAAGAAATGACAAACCACTCTGTATCTTTATCCAGAAAAGCCAAAGAGGGTTATAAAGAACCAGGCACATCTGCACAATAGCAACCTCTGATTCTAATGACAGTTCTCTTTCCACTGTGTCCTCATGGGACTAATAACAAATGACTTAAATATTATGCAGGTGGTTATAGAAAGGAATTGAAATGTTAAAACACTAGGAGAACTTGTATTTTTGTATCTCTGAGTAAAGATTTATGGAAAGCTAAGAGTTAACATTAAGGATCAATGTATTATAAATAGGAAAAGGCAAAAGAAATATCTACCCTTTTCCGTTTCTCTGGGGAAGTATTAAGAATGATTCCTTTCATTAGCAGAAAACCAAACTCTTTTATCCTGCACACTCATTATTTGAAAAACTTCTTTTTTGGAAAAGTTTTGACTTGTAATTGTTGTCTTGGTCCCTAAGCCCTTTTTTCTCCCCCAAGATGCCAGCTTTTAAAATTACTTCAAGTAGAAGCATGACTAAGTATTTACTAGATGCCTATTTATCCTGCTAAGATAGGGAATCACCAAGATAGCTAATATAGAAATTTGTATAGCTTATTCCACAGAAAGCCCATTTTCTGGGACCACCAAAGGCCAGAGACCTGTCTCCAACTCCTATTGTGCAGTCATTTTTGACTGATAGAAATATTGACATTCTAATTGTTCTTATTGAATGGTTGTCTCACTTTTTTGTCTTTGCATTCCCAGAACTTAGCAAGGTGCCTAGCCTATTGTTGTTTGGCCATTTTAGCCTGATTGACTCATTGCAACCCCATTTGAGGTTTTCTTGATGAAGATACTGGAATGGTTTTCCATTTCCTCCTCCACTCATTTTACAGATAAGGAAACTAAGGCAAACAGAATTAAGTGATTTGAAGTTAAAATCTTCCTGACTCCAAGCTAAGCACTCTTTATCTACTATTCCCTATCACCATTGTTGTTCAATGGCTCAATCCTGTCCAGCCTTCATGAACCTTTGGATCCTAGCATACCAATACCATCTGTGGAAGTTTTCTGGCAAAGATATTGGGATTGTTCTCCATTTATTTCTCCAGTGGATGAAGGCAAACAGAACTTAAGTGCTTGCCTGTATCCACACAGGTCTTCCATTAAAATCTTCCTAGTGTTGAGGCTGGCAAGGGTTATTCCTCCTTCTCCTGAGGATCAGCCTGAGCTCAAAGCAGGGAAAGTTGGTCAGCTTATGTTTGTTTAAGGACTCAAGACCACAAACTCTCAGTGTTAGGAGAGGGAGAAGATTAGACACAGAACTAGAGTTTCAGAATATTTGAGCTTCCATAGGAGCTGGGTAATCTTGGTCAAGAGCATAAATGTAGACTGTGAAGGGAGGCAGGATATAAGAAACATCATTATCAGTAAATATTATTAAATATTTTATATGAGCAGGATAGTGATAAATACTAAAGTTGTCATTGCTGCTCCTGAGGAGCTTAAGATCCAGTTTGGGAGGATGGCTATAAAAAAGACTGGCAGTCTGAAATGCCAGTAAGTACTACAGAGGGGAGGTTTTATTGAAGGTAAAGAGGGTAAGACTTGCATGTTTGTTAGAGGTTTTCCTTGCTACCAGAGCAATGATAAGTCATTCTTTCAGCGAAGTCTAGGAAATGTTATCTTTTAGGCCCTATTTGGGCTACTGAAAAAAAGCAAAGATTTGTTGTACCCCTGATAGAGTACATCAAAACATTGGGGGATTCCTACATGGGGTAGGAAAATAAGCTTAAAAAAAAGCTAGAAATCCTTTATCATTCTGTTCTGTACTTCTTTGAATATGTCCAAATTATAGTAATACCTAAACAATAATTAGAATATATCAAAGGTCTTTTAAAAAATAATCATGAATCTCACACTATGCCAAAACCATGATTCTGAACCTAAATTCTCATAATCCTGTACTATTTAAAGCAAAGGACTTCATTTCACTTCTCATCTCAAAAAATTTACAATGTAGGTGACCTTACATAAATCATTTAACTTCTAAAGGTTTTAGTTTCTTCCTTGTAAAGTAAAGAGGTTCTAGATGGTTTTTAAGGTTCCTTCCAAGTCTAGATATATGTCACTTAACATTTTTAGGTCTCAGTTTCCTCATCTATTAAATTAGGAAGTTGGTCAAGACAAAGTATCAGCAGACTTTTGGCCCAAGGGCCAAATCTGGTCTTCCACTTGCTCCCTGTCTAGATGGGTTTGAGGGTCCTTATATTTCTGATTCTTTCCTGGACCTCACATTCCTCAACCATAAAATAAATGATAAGGTTCAGCTAGATGATTTCAGTAACCCCATTCTAGCCCTAGATCTATGGTCCTTTGTAGGAAGTACTCAAATTTGGATTAAATTACCCACCTCTCTTCCCCCACCCCCCTACAGCATCACTTGGAAGTATGAGTGATTAATTGTTACATCCTTGATATGAGTTCAGTTTACTTCTCAAACCAAAGTATGAAAGTCAAAAGTAACATCCTCTTCATGTGATAAATTGATATTTGATCAAATAATGGGACTGCTGGTTCTCTGTATTTAAAAAAAAAAAGCTGGGGATGGTTTGGGGATGTACATAGTTTGAAAGGTAATCTAGGAAAGGGATAAGGGGAAAAACTGAGATTTTTTGGGGTCTTGCAGGCCAGCAAAACTCTTCCGGCTACTGAACATGCAGGTTATCTCTCTGTTTCCTTAGGGTACAACCTAAATTCTATTTTGTCTTTGACTAGCTGTGGGTCAGGAAACTTATCATGACCCTTTAGTTGCCAGTGTTTCTTTGATCAAAAGAAATAAAAAGATAGGAATGATTCCAAATGATCTCAGGTTCCTTGGAGGATATTGATTTTTTTTTTCTCTTTCTGGTTTGTTTCCCCAGGACAAATGACCAGTTGGTGGCATTTCTCTCTCGATATCGGGACATGAACTTCCTGAAGTCACATGGCCGAGACAATGCAAGGTACTGTGGTTTTTATTTTAAACTTTTGGTAAAACTGGCATGACTATAAGATTGGCCATTCTCTTCTTTCCTTATTTGCCTTAAGGTTTGAAATAAGAATATGTAGAATGAATCAGTACTATTGTACATACAGTAATACATATACAGTACTATTATTTTAAACCTGATTTAGCTTATACTTTAATGCTGTTTATAAGTTTATAAGCTCTATCATGCCCCCAACCTACATTTTTATTTTTATTTATTTATTTATTTTGATTGAAAGCTTTTTATTTACAAAACATATGCATGAGTAACCCTTCCGAAACCTCCCATTTCAAATTCTCCCCTCTTTCTCTCCATACTCTCCCTCAGAGGGGGAGCATCCTATACAGACGATGTGCATGCTCTAATTGGCAGAATCAGCTCACCAATGGGCTGAACTAGAACTAGATGTGAGGGGAAAGTGTCTACCAGAAAAGGAGTTCTCATCTTCCCCATTTTCCCAGTCCCATGATCACTCTTAAACCCCAGAGTCCTCTTACCAAAATCTTTAATAAATCTTGACACTCATACATAAAGCAAGGCTTAAGTTGCCAACATCAGCTGGGACTCAGGTAATTTAGATCAATTAAGCACACTAATTCAGTATTAATTTAATAGTAAAATGTGCTAATATGCCACTTGTCTGCTCCTCAGAGTAATGTTCTTCTCTTTATTAGCCGAAAGAGCGTCTGCTGCATATATAAGTACAAGAGCTCTTCTCCCATATAACATGACTCAAGAGTCTGGCCCTTTCTGCTGCCAGAGCATTTATGACCTTTGCCAGAAGAGTCATGGTTCCTGATTCTTCTCAGCTGTGAGGGGAGACCTTGGAAAGAATATCAGAGTCCATAACTGACCAGGGCAAGCAGCTAGAGCAGGGCTGGCCCTTAGGCATGATTACTTACATGATAGAATCTCTCTACCTCATTATGAGGAAATGCATTTCTCCTAAAGTCTTCTGGACTCACGCCCTCTGATCTTTTACTGCCTTTCTTCCATCCTAACCAACACGCCCCTTTGTCCACAACTTTTAATAGCCATGTCCAGAAATCCCTTTTCCCCAACCCATCCTTTTCTTTTTGAAATTTCCCTCCTGTATATTTTAGGGCCAATATCTCTGAAGTTTCCAGGATCATCCATCTCCTAGGTAACACACATCACTTCTCACAGAGCCCTAAAGGTGGTGGTCCCCCCATCTTATGAGGAGAGAAGAAAGGCTAAGGGAGGGAATTTCTAGACCAAGTAGAATGGTATCCCATTGGCCCAATAGAAGGAGGCATTTTAAGATAGGGGCCCTCATGAGCCCTTTCAAATCACAGTGTATATACAGCAAGTTACCTACTCTGCCAACCAAGAGAGCAACCCCTGAGGTGAATCCCAACTTTTAGGAAGAGATGTACATTTGACTCTAGCACAGGGAAGATGGGAGAAGAAAGCAATGGAGGAAAAAAAGTTCCTTTACATTTTTAATCATTCAGGATGTTCATTATCCTTAAAACTTTTTCCAGCAAATAATCTATTTTCCACATTTATTACAATTTTTTTTTTACTTCCTAATATAATAAAAGCCACCTCCCATTATATACTTCTGGTTTCTAATCCCAGCTTTTCAGTTTGCAGATTGTGAACTTAGATAAGCCACAGTACCCATAACTACTTGTTGATTTGATCTTTCTCTGGTCCTTACTTTCTATAAAAGAGGAGACATGTACATATATGTTTACATACATATGTTTGCACATACACACAAGTAGGTAGATGCTCATGTACACGCTTTTTTTTTTTCTTTTCTTTTTAGTCATTTGAATCATGTTCAACTCTTTGTGATCCCGTTTGGGGTTTCTTGATAAAAATACTGACCTGGTTTTCCTTTTCCTTCTCCAGCTCATTTTATAAATGAGGAAACTTAGGTAAATAGGATTAACTGACATGCCCAGGGATATGCCCAGTGATGAAGTATGTATAGCCAGATTTAAACTCAGGAAGAGGAGGCTTGGAGTCAAGAAGACTCCAAGCCTGGTACTCTATGCACTGTACCACCTAGCTCTGTCTTTTTGTCTCTCTCTGTCTTTCTCTCTCTCTCTCCTTTCTTTCAGTCTCACTGTCTCTGTCTCTCTATATGTATTTCTGTCTTTCTCTCTCTGTGTGTCTCACTTTCTCTCTTTCACACACACACACACACACACACACACACACACACACACACACACACACATAATCTATCTTTGCCTCAGATCCCTCAATTATAAAATGGGGATCATAGTAACACCTTACTCAAAGGATTCTTGCAAAAATCAACTGAGGTAATATTTGCAAATCTCTTACCATGGTATCTGGTATATAGTAGGTATTTAATAATAGCTTGTTCCCATCTCTTCAATTTATATATAATTCCCCGCTACACACACACACACACATCACACACACACACACACACATAATCATAGTGAGTCTATGATTTTGTAATTTATAATGATTCTATTAAAAGGAGAGAGATAGAGAAGGTGAGAAGAAACAAGGAAAGAAAACATACAAGGAAAAGAGGAAAAAAACATGCAGTGTGCTTAGAATTTTATATGTTCCTTAGTTTCTAATTTCATGTAGCTTATAATAGCCACAATGACCTTCTGTTACCATCATCTGTGTTTATTGCCCAATTTGAGCTTCTAATTCTCAACTTGAGAAGCTAATATGAAGACTATCTAACATTTTAATGACAGCCTATTGGCCCTGGCTGTTCTAGTAATTAAATGGGAGTATGTTTGGTTAAATATTTTCCTTCTCTTTTCCTCAAAATAAGGAGCCAAATGTATTGAAAAATATTTTGCATAATTATAACCTTTTAAGCAACCTTTGTGAATCAATAGATAAGCAAGTACTGCCCAGCAGGTAGCTTTTCAAGCCAGCAAGAGCCAAGCTTTGTATACAGGCCCTGATTCTCCAAAGTTTAAATGACTCAAGTCTTTTGCTCAGGGAGCCAGAGAGAGGTTTCCAATGAACCAGCTTTAAATTGAAATGTTCATATGATACTTTAGCAGTCCATTTCTAGATGAACAAAAACAGAAAGAGGTTTGTTTGGTACCCCTCTCCCTGCCCCACTACATTTTTTCCCTATTCCACCTAATTGAGGATTTTATCCCTTGTCCTTAGGGCCATCCAGATAGCTTCATCTTGATACTCCTAATCTTGATAACATAACTATGCTCCTTCCTTTGGATCTATGGGTATCTCTGGACCAGGGCCTAAGTATGATCCCACCTGCACATATCTTTAAATGTTCATTCATGAAGCAGGAGCAGAAAGAGCCCCGAACTCTCCATCAGAGCACTTAACACAATATACAAAGACAAGGATGGTCATAAAGCCTGTTCCAACAAGCAGAGCCCCACATGGTACCCAGTGGTTTCAGTTCCTGGGCAGAGGGAGGAGTCATGGGAGAGCACTTGCCTACATAGTGACTGCCTTGCTTTCTCATTTTCTTGCTTTTCTTTAGCATTCCTTCTCATTTATCCTGTCTCATCCACAAGTGCCCAGTGAGGAATCTGAAGTCGATAAAGCCCGAGCAACCTTGTTACTACAAAATTCTTTAGTGCATGATTCAATGTCATAAGCATCATTGAGAAGCACCTGCTAAGTCCCTAACTCATTTGTTCTTTCTTTGATGCATTCCCTCAGCTGATGTTTTTGAGGATCACTATTGTTGGCCACAAAAACAGACCCTAGTAAGCCAGAAAAGACTAATTTGAAGCCCTCATAGGTGGAAGGTATCTTGGTCTGAGGGCCATATCTGTGCTCACTCATGTTTAACAATTCCCATAGATGAGATGCTTTTATATTTAAAGCCTTCTCCCTGAGCTCTCAGCCACTTTCCATTTGTTGTCTTCGTGTGAATAGGAGAATCCAGTCACAAGACTCTATAGAACAGCCAGTCCTTTACCCACCTGAAAATGGCCTATTTGTTTAAATTCATCTGTATTCCTCAGAGCACTTAAAAGTATCCAAAGATCTCAAGCTTTTTTTTCCCCCAAAGAGACTGCGTGCATGTGTGTGTGTATGCGTGCGTGCATGTGCAGGCTCTATCAATCTTAGGGATATTATGAGAACAGACCCATCAAGGCCTCAGAATTTAACCTTGGCTGTATTCGGTAACCAGCCAATACCATCCCTTTATCCTGTACTGACCAATCACTGTTTGATGTGCCCATAAAAGGACATTTCTTATTCCAATTGCAGTCACATTTTTAACCTCTTCCTTAACTGCTTAATATGATCCATCTCTTTACTGCCTCTGAGGTCTGTTTGTTTAATGGCTATTTGTTTAATGATTTTTGAAGTTGAAATCATTAACTGAATAGATTACTGTTAATTTCAAGGCAATTCATTGTCTTAAATAGAATGGTGACTGCAGGAAACTTATAGAAACAGTGACATGCTTGTTTTTCTTCCATGAGGCAAAGTCATTTTAAAATTTTATTTTTTACAACTACCTTTGAGCTACTCCCTACTATCTTATTCTGAATGTGAGGGTAGTTGTAAAACTTTTGCTATTGAAGAAAAGTCTTTTGCCTTTCTGAGTTGTAAAAAGAGAAGCAAAAAAAAAAAAAAAAAGAATAATTAAATAAATAATTTAAAAGACTGTGAAAGGAAAAGCTAAATTCTCAGTAATATCCTTCTGCTAGTCTTTGATAAGAGAAGATTCTTGATCTGAGTGGGTACAAACTTGATCTAGGAGAAATTGAAAGGCCATGAGGAACAGTCATGAGGAAAAGCACATAGAGATCTGGGTACAAACTTAAGTCTTTTCTGCTCCTACCTAGGGGATCATAGATTTTAGAACTTGGAGGGACCTCAGCATCTAGGGGTACTTGATAGAGAGTCTTCTCTGCTACTGATGACTATTGTAGTCTCCGGCAAATCAATTAACCTGTTAATGTCAGTTTCCTCCTCTGTAAAATGAAAACATAGATCTAACTGATTTCTAAGGCCCTTTTCTTTGATATCCTGTGGATCCTAAAGTCCAGTTCCCTCACATTTTATAGGTGAGAAAAACAAACCCTAGGAAGGAAATTAAGCCCTAAGAAGATGTGTGGAGCCAGCCAAATTGGTTTCGGTGACCCAAGGGTTCTTTCATTCTCTCTTTACTAGCAACTGCTAGTTATTTATCCAAGGCCATCTTGATCATAAATGGCAGATTTGGGACTCAAATTCAGTGTCTTTCCTACCTTTCCACACTTCAGTTTTCAAAAGATTGTTAATGAGACTATAACAGAGTAAATATGTTAAGGGACAATGCTCTAGGGATTTTCTTAGGAATTACAATAAATAAAATGTTTGGCAAGATAAATACATAATAGAATTTTGTTAGAGGCAGAGTCAGAGAGGAAGCACATAGAAAGGGATCAGAGGGGGAGGGGAGGGGGAGAGGGGAGGGAAAGAGATCTATTTGGGGAACTTTTTAGTTCAATGAACTTAAAAATCTATCACTATATATTCTTTTAAATTTAAGAATATAGAGTATCCTTTAGCAATAACACTAACAATATGAGAAATACAAACATTCCTGGAAAAAAAAAAAAAAGATGTCAATGATCTCTTCTGGGTCCAGTTATCTTACGTCATTGATCTCCCAATTACTAGAGAAAAGAATCCTAATGGCCTACATATACATATACACATGTGTGTATGTGTGTATATGAAGAACAATATTTTTTCCTACTGCTGTACCCCTCTACCTCCCCCCCTCCAAAAAAGTGAAATCCTATGATGATTTTTGATGCTCCATCCTTCAGGATAAAAAGAAAAGATAAATCAAATAGGTATCTCTCTTTCTGTTTCCTTGTCCATCTAGAAGAGATAGAAACCCTCAGAAGACTGTCCTTAAGATCTATCCACTGTCATATTCCTTTTTGCTAGGATGTAGGATGGCTTGCTTTTTTTCTCTGGATTGTAGACAGTATAGTACCTTCTGCCTTTCAAATTCTTCCAAACATGACAGTTAGTGGAGGTGGATTCCCTCTCTCCTCTTTTTCAAAGCACAAATCAGTTTTTAATCAAGGAGATCCTGACCTGTTGTCTAATAAAGGATATCGCCTCCTCAGTCCAGTCAAATGATGCATGGTACCCATTTTCCTGAGACCTATTGCTCTGTCTAGAACTGAGTGGAGGAGGAATGAGTCACTGTTCCAGCCAGTTAGAAGGCAACTTATTCTCAGCCAATAATTACAGCATTGTTAAGAATGCTTAGCAAGTCTAATAGTATTGGGGTGATAGTAAGTTGGTGAGTGGGAGACATTTCACTACAAGTCTTTATAAAAAAGAAAGGACAAATGTCCCTGTGAAGTAGGAGAAGATGGGAAAGAGAGGATTTAGACCTTATCTTTTCTTCCATTAATTTGTGTTACGAACAGTTTCTTGGTATTTTCCTCAGAAGGTAGAATGTAAGCTCACTGAGATAGACAGCAAGGCAATGCAGTGGACAGAACACCAGGCTTGGAGTGAGGGAGACTTGTCTTTAAGAGTTTAAATCCAGCCTCAGACATTTACTAGCAGTGTGGTCCTGGGCAAGAACTTTAATCTTTTTTGCTTCAGTTTCCTCATCTGTAAAACAAGCTGAAGGAAAATAGCAAATCACTCCACTATCTCTGCCAAGAAAACCCCAAAGAAGCTCACTAAGAGTCATATTCAACTGAAAAATGACAAAACAACAACATAAACGAAAGCATCATCTCATTCTTTGTACTCAGATCACCAGTGTCTTTTTTGCACAGTAGCTGGCACAGAGCATACTCTTAATAAATACTTGTCATTGATTGATGGTGAATCAGGATCTTCTCTAGACATTCAGTCATCTTTGTATAAGACTCAGGGTGGAGTTGGGTTTACATAACGAGGCTCCATCCCACAGGAGAGAGATGTCACTTGTTTGCTTGGCAGAAAACGTACATTATTAATACATCCACCTTGGGCCAGGCCTTGTGCTATGTAGTTTGCCCCTCTATTCTATTAGATGCAGCATTTATGGTGGTTTCTTGTGGGCTGCAGAGCAACCTGGGGACTTTGAAGTATTTGTTTTAAGGGCAAATCATGCTCTTTGATTTATTTTGTCACCACCTTTGCACTAGTACCTTCAATATTAGCAGGAGAAGCATAACCGTTACTTCAGTATCTACTGTGTCTCTTCTATAAGCAAACTTAGTTTTTAAATTCTCTTTTTTATACTAATTTCTGCCATGAGCTTGAATGTAAGCTCCTCAAAAGTAGAGATTATTTAATTTATTTTATCCCCAAAGCCTAACAATTGTGTGACATATAGAAATCTTATAATAAATAATAAATGGCTCCATTCTGTTGTCCTATGCTTCTTGAAGAGGGGCAGATGGAAGATATGTTTTTATTAAGGCCTTGGATTCTGCTGCAGGACTTGAGGTAGCTAAGTGACCCCTTCCAGTCTCTGAGTAGCTATAGAGGAATTCACCTATCATCTGGCTATAAATAATCATTTTGCTTTGTCAGTGGGTAGATTTATGGAAGGAGAAGAGAAAAATCCACTTTTTTGATTAGTGGCACCCAACCAATCATCAGGCTCAAACCTCTTTTGATCCATAAACAGGCAACTGTTTAAACTAAATGTTGGCAATGAAGACAAAAGAGAGGCCAGGAAACACTGCCGAGAAATCTACTTCCTAAAAGGTGGTTGGTGCCAACTTGTTTATCTTGAGGAGACTTTCCACTTGGATGTCATGTAGAATTAGGATTGATATGAGGAGATAATTAATATTTAATCCCCTGTGAGTAAAACAGATTTCATTTTCCCTTTTGCTTTTCTTAAATCTGACTAGGGATTTATCAGTGTTGCATGTTCCCTTTGCTTAATCCAATTATGACTGATATGTCAAAATAATCATTAGCATTCCTGGTGAGCTCTCCCCTCTTTATGGGGGTGTGTTTTAGAGAATAACTTTGTTTCCTCCATTTTCTTTCTTTTTTTTCAGATGCTTTTAAGCTGGCAATCAAAATGACACTAGGTCATTAGCCTGTCAGATGGCACTGAGATATCAAAAGGGATACAGGACTAATCTTTTGAATTAGGAAAACCTGAATTCAAATCCGATTCATGCATTTACTTAGTTGCATAGCTCTGGGCAAGTAGCTTAACCTGAGTCAACCCCAGATTCCTAATCTAAAATGAGGGGGTTGTATTAACAGCTTTCAAGATCTTCTCCAACTTACAGGAAGAAATTTGTGTGATACTCTTCTCAATTTTGTGGTTTGACAGATGAGAGAACCTCAGGACCCCAACAAAATAGCCCTTTATCTCACTGCAAAGTAGATGGATGATAGTTGTGTCTCCCCTTTACAGAAGGGGAGGTCAAGTCAAGGCAAGAAACAAAATTGAGGTCAAGTTGATGGAATAATTTGGAATAAAATAATGTATGGAATAATAGCATACTTTTATTTAGACCTCTTATACCTCCAAAATACTTTAGTTACTTTGTCTCCCTTTAGATTCAAAATAATTCCATGTTGGTAGTGTAAGTAGGGTTGGTAATATAAGTTGTATGATCATCCTTTTTTTCAGAAGATGAAACTGAACTTCAGAGAGATTAAATGATTAAAGTTACATGGTACATGGCCGAGCTTGAACTCAGATATTCTGAATCTGAACCAGGTGTTTCCCTGGTTATAGCCCACTGTCTACACCTAAGTGTTGCAGTGGATAGAACAAAGGACATGGAATCAGGAAGAAACTAGAAACTTATTAGCTGTGTGATCTGGGGTGTCACTTACTTTCTTTCTGCCTCACTTTCTTCACCTATAAAATGGTTAATAACAGCATCTATCTTACAGGGTTGTTGTGAGGATAAAATGAGCTAGCATTTTGTAAACATTCAAATGACATATGAATGCTGGACTATGGAGTTTTGTTTCAGGGTTTCAACCAGCCATCTTCCTGAAACATAAAGGATCCCCTAATCAGAAAGCCCCACCAAGATGGCAAGTGTCAGCATTAATTGTTCTATGGTCATTGACCTCTCCAACCTAGACATTCCTAATTTAAGTCATTAGATTATTTCCTTGTTATAAGATGATTCCACATTTCCTTTGCAACATGTGTTTTTGAATAGGAAATTAGTTAGCTCCAAGTTTGTTTTTCCTATTATCTTCCTCTCTGCTTTTAGTTTAACTCTGAAGTGAATTTATTTTTTTACCCAAAAGCCATCCTGTTTCTTACTGACAGCAATAGTTAGCTGCTATAGAAAGCTTAAGTGCTACAGTTTCTTTATGCATTGTAGACAAGAGGAACAATGTGAGGAGCAGCCCCTGCTTCTCCATTACTAAGTAGATTCAAATCAGCCAGCCATGGTTCTCTCTGGCCCAGTGCCATCCTTTGAACCAAGTAAATAAATCTTCTCCCCTCCTTCAGTCCTACTCCCTTGTATACACACTGGTTTGTTGGAAAGGTTGAGGAATCTTTGAACAGTACTTGGTGAGTCCAAAAGGTATAAGTATGGTCTTTATCATAAAATCTACTGTCTTGTCATGGCTTAGAGGTAACCTTAGCCAGAAAGCCTCCTGCAAATTCTGGCAGGTTCTACTAAGAGGGGAAGCTTTCAGTATAGACCTGGTCTATGTCTTTTATCTAAGGTCATTTACCTTAATTTTAACTGCATCATAACCAGAATGTTGCAATGATGTGCTGAATTTTTTTTGCCCCCTAGAAACTCACAAAAAAATATCTGAATGTATGAACAAATGAATGAATAAATAAATGAATGAAAAAAATTATTTTTATTGAAGCTTTTTATTTTCAAAACATGCATGAATAATTTTTCAACACTGACCCCAATTTTCCCTCCTTTCCCCCCACTCTCTCCCCTATTTGGCAAGTAATCTAATATATGTTAAACATATGCAATTCGTTTATACATATTTCTGTAATTACCGTGCTACATAAGAAAAATCAGATCAAAAAAGGAAAAAATAAGAAAGAAAATAAAATGCAAGCAAATAACAACAAAAAGAGTAAAAATATTACATTCTGGTCCACACTCAGTCCCCACAGTCCTTTCTCTGGGTATAGGTGGCTCTCTTCATCACAAGACCATTGCAATTGGTTTGAATTATCTCATTGTCGAAAAGAACCACCTCCATCAGAATTGATCATCATATAATCTTCTTGTTGCTTGTATACTATGATCTCCTGGTTCTGCTCATTTCACTTAGCATCAATTCACCTAAGCCTCTCCAGGCCTCTTTGAAATCATCCTGCTGGTCATTTCTTATTGAACAGTCCCTGGGCACTGAATGAACCAGCTGATTTGATTTTTGAGCTGATGTAATTTGAGTTTTGAAAACTCACACACAGTTGGAGAAGGGTCTCATAACCAGAAAAGTTAAAAAGTCCCAATTTTTTTTAAAAAAGGAAAGCAAGTAGAATATCTAACCTATTGACAAGTGAATGCAACTTCAATTCCTGGAAACATTCAAAAAATGTTTTATTAAAATGATTGATTGCTAACATTTAGTAAGAGAAACAGCATTCCTAGAGATATCATGGCTTCCTACAGAAACGGGCTTTGTCAAAATAATTTCTTTGTATTTTTTTTAACAGGGATTCTAAATTGGTAGATTAAGAGCATAGATAAATACTTGGATGTTTTGCAAGATATTTGACAAAGTTTCTTCTGATAGCCTTGGAGACAGAATGAAAAAATAGAGATAGATGATAATACAGTTGAGTGTATTTAGAACTGACTAAATGACTAGGCTTAGTCAACTTGGAGGTAGGCCTCTATTAGAGACCTCTACTCTGTCTTTGGCTTTGTGCTGATCAATATGTTTATCAGTGACTCAGATGAAGACATAGATGTCAAGCTTCTTAAATTTCTAGATAACGTAATATTGGGAAGAATAGCTAGACATGTTGGATTAAAGACAGGATTCAGAATTTGAATCAGATCAGGATCAGATTTGAACGGCAAATCAAATCTGATATTATAAATATTAATCAGTTAGTCAAGTATTTATTAAGGGCCTATTATGTGCCAGACACTGTGTTAAGTGCTGAGGATTAAAAAAAAAAAAGAGAGAGAGAAGAATTTTCTCAAGACTGTCAGAGTCTAATGGTAACTAAATTAAGACAAATGTACTTGAGGTGAAAAAATAAATTAACAAATACAGGACAAAAGTGCCTGGAGAAGAAAAAAAATCATAAATATAGAAAAATATCTAGTGATTCACTTAATATTAGTCAAAAATGTGATATGGCAGCAAAAAGTGCCCATTCAATTTCAGGCTGCATAAGGATCATGGCAGTCTGGATTTAAGTTCTCTGAGGTTGATGATAAACCTTGAAATTCTTAAGTTCTTAAACAGAACAAGTTTCCAATATACATTGTTTAGAAAAAGTTTTGTTATTCAGGAACTTGCTATACTGATGAATCACAGGTCTATAAAAGGATTTGGCAAACTGTGGACCACTAAGCAGTTTTTACATTTTTGAATAACATTTTATTGTATTTTGAAATGTAAAAATGATCCTTACAATTCCAGCAATCTTGGGATGAAAAGCAGCAATCACATCCAAATAGAGAATTATGGAGGCTGAATGTAGATCAAAGCATGGTATTTTCACCTTTTTTATTATTGTTTGCTTGTTTTTTTTCTTATTTTTCCCTTTTGATATGATTTTTCTTGTACTAAATAAAATATGGAAATATGTTTAGAAGAATTGTACATGTTTAACTTGTATCAGATTACTTGCTATCTTGGGAGGGGGGAGAGAGGGAGAAGAATTTAGAACATAAAGTTTTACAGAGGTGAATGTTAAAAACTATCTTTGCACATATTTGGAAAAATAAAATACAATTTTAAAAAATAAAATTTTTAAAATGATTCTTAACTTCCTAGATGCCAGGGCAGTTTGAGCTCCACTTTGGACTTGGCTGGGAGTAGTGTGGGCTAGGGGGATGAATGTATCCAGGATAAAGGAGGTAATAAAGTTCCTGTCCTTGGACATCCCAAATGGGGTACTATGTTTATTTCTAGGTGCAACATTTTAAGTAAGATATTGATAAATGGAGCTTATTCAAAGGAGCTGAGTGTATATAGGATGGTAGAGAGGAATGTAAACCATGTTCTATGAGAATTTCTAAAGGATCTGTTTAGTTTGGAGAAAGGAAGACTTGTTTGGGAGGGAGCAAGGGGAGAGCTGTCTTCATGTATCTGAAAAGTTGTCCTATGGAAGCTTTGCTTGGTTTGGCTATTAAGAATAGAATGGGATGTAATGGAGAAAAGCTGTAAAGACAAATTTTGGCTCAGTATAAAGAAGGAAAATCCTAAATTAGAACTATGTAAAAAGGGAGGCTTGAATTCAAATCTGGTTTCAAAGTCTTACTTTATATATTCTAAGCAAATCATTTAACCTCTGTTTGCATTAATCCACTGAGAAAGAAAGGGCAACCTACTCCAGCGTCTTTGTCAAGAGAACTCCATGGACAGAATAGTGCATGGCATCCTGAAGCCAGACCTAATTGAATGACAAAAATGACAAAAAAAAAAAGAAAGAAAGAAAGAAAAAGAAAGAAATAGGCTTTCTCAGAAGAAGATAGGCTCCCATTCATTGGAGGTCTTCAAACAGAAACTAAATGGCTAACTATTCACCGGGGATGCTTTAGGATGGGATTCCTCTTTAAATTTGATTGGCTTATATGAAGCCTTTCAAACTTTGATCCCTTCTGTGTTTCTATGAATACCCAGGCTGATGAAAAACTTTATTCCTAAAGTACTAAGATTTCTCCCCTGCCACAATTATCTCAATGTAATGAACAAAATAGTGATCTGAGAATCAGAAGATTTTGGTCCTCGTCCCACTAACCAACCTCAATTTCTTAAAATTTCTTTAAAATTAAGGAAATTGAATTAGATAACATCTTGGATCACTTTTAGCTCTAAAAATACACTAACTCTTTGGTGCTGATCATAACCCAGTCCAGTTTTTACTTTTAATATGAATGTGAAGTAAACAGAATTACTTATTTTGTGGATTGCCACGACCCCAATGTTCTTTCAAGGATTAAAAAAAAATAATATCCTATACCAAGAACTATTTTCTAAATTCATACCTTGTCCCATAGGAATAAATCTACAGAGTCATAGAAAGTAGAGCCAAGATGGCAGAGTAAAGTCAGGGACTCGCCTGACCTCTCTTGCAATCTGCTCCAAATTCTTTTAAATAATGACTCTAAACAAAATTGAGAGAGTCAGAACACCCAAAAAGACAGAGAAGAACATTTTCCAGCTGAAGACAACTTAGAAGGTCAGTAGGACACTGGTGGAAGTCCAGGAATAAATCTTTATCATCTCTTTTATTTTCGTTTGCATTGTCTCCTAATTTGAGCAGATTTGTTACCTCTGGGAAGTACCACAGGAGGAGGAGCTGACTGCCATTTTTACAACTTATAATTTTGTTCTAAATTATGTTAATGTCGGAAAGCTTAAAGAATTTCTTTTAGAAAGTTCAGTCATTAATTGAGATGGTATTTATAACATTTCCTTCAGAGCCCAAGAAAGCTGAACCAAAATAATTCATTTTTTTGACCTTGCAAAGAATGTTCTGAAATGGCTTTCCAACCGCACATCCTGGGGGAAGGCTTCTGTACACGAGTTCCTTCTGTCAATTTGTTCTTTCTTCTCTTTACCCAGTCTTTTTTAAAACAGCAGGAATTTTTAATTCGGCACTTTTCTTGATTCCAATTGTCTTCTGGGCCAGGGGGAATCCTGGCAGATCTTGCCAGAACAAGTAGGTGCTGTTTGATTCTCTAATGACTCTCTCTCTCTCTACTTTTTTTGCTCTATTTATTTGACAGAAAGTGGGCATGGGGGAAGAGTAAGGTGTGGCAGCAAGTAAAAAAAGATTAAATACTATATCTGTGGGGTTATAGGAATGGCATGAGGAAGGCTTATTTGCATAACATTTTTTGAAAGGAAGCAATTTTTATTAAAGCTTGAGAAGCCATAAAGTAGAATGTTAAAGAAAAAGAAAGGAGCTTTTTTTTTTTAATTATAGTTTTTTTTTAATTTATAAAGCATATGGATGGGTAATTTTTCAACATTGACTTTGCAAAACCTTCTGTTCCAAATTTTCCCCTCCTTCCCCCCACTCCCTCTCCTAGATGGCAGGTAGTCTAATACATGTTAAATATGTTCAAATATATGTTAAATCCAATATATGTATATATATATATTTATACAGTTATTTTGCTGCACAAGAAAAATCAGATCTAGAAAGAAAGAAAAAAAAATCTGCAGAGGAAAATAAAAAATGCAAGCAAACAGTAACAGAATAGGTGAAAATGCTATGTTGTGGTCTATACTTATTTCCCACGGTCCTTTCTCAGGGTATAGATGACTCTCTTCATTCCTGAACAAGTGGAACTGGTTTGTATAATCTTATTGTTGAAGAAAGCCACATCCATTGTTTTATAGTCTTGTTGCCATGTATAATGATCTGGTTCTGTTCATTTCACTTAACATCAGTTCATGTAGGTCTCTCCAGGCCTCTCTGAAATCATCCTGGTGGTCATTTCTTACAGAACAATAATATTCCATAATATTCATATACCACAATATATTCAGCCATTCTCCAATTGATGGGCATCCACATAGTTTCCAGTTTCTGGCCACTACAAAAAGGGTTGCCACAAACATTCTTGCACATACAGGTCACTTTCCCTTCTTTAAAATCTCTTTGGGATATAAGCCCAGTAGAAACACTGCTGGGTCAAAGGGTATGCACAGTTTGATAGCTTTTTGAGCATAGTTCCAAATCACTCTCCAGAATGGTTGGATGTATTCACAATTCCACCAACAATGTATCAGCATCCCAGTTTTCCCACATCTTCTCCAACATTCATCATTATCTTTTCCTGCCATCTTAGCCAATCTGAGAAGTGTATAGCAATATCTCACAGTTGTCTTAATTTGCATTTTTCTGATCAATAGTGATTTTCATATGACTAGAAATAGTTTTCAATTTCTTCATCTGAAAATAGTCTATTCATATCCTTTGACCATTTATCGATCAAAGAAATGATAATTTCTTATAAATTTGAGTCAATTATATATTTTGAAAATAAAGCCTTTATCAGAATCTTTGGATATAAAAATGTTTTCCCAGTTCATTGCTTCCCTTCTAATCTTGTCTGCATTAGGTTTTTTTGTACAAACACTTTTTAACTTAATATAATCAAAATTATCTATTTTGTGATTGGTAATGATCTCTAGTTCTTTTGGTCACAAATTCTTTTCTTCTCCACAAGTCTGAGAGGTAAACTATCCTATATTCTTCTGATTTATTTATAATATCATTCTTTATGTCTAGAAGAAAGGAGCTTTCTAAAAAATGAAAAGAACAAAAAATCTGCGACTAAATGATAATGTTCAGAATTTGCAAAAATCAGTCAATAAACCTTTATCATTGTCTTCCTATATCCTTTGAAATGGTATGTTTGGAAGTTACTCAAGGGCAGGAACTGTTTCTTATTTGTTCCCAGTACCTAAAGGCAGATGGTGCAATGGATATTTCTGAGCTGGAGTCAGGAATATCTGAGTTCAATTTTGACCTCAGAGACTTAACAGCTGTGTTAACCTGGGCAAGTCACTTAACCCTGTTTACCTCAGGTTTTTTTGTCTATAATATGAACTGGAGAGGGAAGTACAAAATACTCCCAGTATCTTTGCCAAGAAAATACCAACATAGATTTACAAATACATAGGCTAAACTGAGAAGACTGAATAACAAACACCAGTGCATGTCCACATATTAGGTGCTTTAAAAATGCTTGTTGAATTGAATGAGATATGTTCAGGATACTCTTTGAAAAAGTTTAAAAAATACATATATTTTGTCTTTACAAATATTTGTGAAGAAGATAATTTCCAATCTCAAGGAACTTATATTTAGTGACATAATATTTTTTACCAAAGTAACAAACTTTACTATTCCCTCCCTTAGCACCATCAAAATAATGGATATCTAATCATGACAGTCAAATTTTAACAAAGGATCCCAGCCCCATCCTGAAACCTAGTCCCATGTTCCCCTACTTCCCTAAGCTAAAAGCTTGCTTAGGAATCCAATGCTTAACAATAGAATAGAAGTTTTTTGTTGTTGTTTGCTTGCATTTTGTTTTTCTCACTTTTTCCCTTTTTGATCTGATTTTTCTTGTACAGCATGATAATTGCGGAAATATGTATGGAAAAATTGCATATGTTTAAAATATATTGGATTACTTGCTGTCTAGGGCAAAGGATGAGGAGACAAAAGATTTGGAACACAAAGTTTTGCAAGGGTGAATGTTGAAAACTATCTTTGCATGTGTTTTAAAAATAAAAATTTTTAAATAAAAATAAACTAATTCATTTAAAAAAAGACATTCTGCTGGGGCATCTAGGTGACACAGTGGATATAGTAGCAGTTCTGACATCAAGAGAACCAGAATTTCAAAATAATTAAGCAGTTTGATCAAAATGTCTTGTAAATGGTACAGCCAGTACCAGATCCTGGGTAGTCAATCAGTACTCTTCCCATTATATCTTAATGATTTTTTTTATGTACCTTCTCCCTCTCTCTCCCCCTAACACCCAAATCAGGGATAGAATTAGATGTTTTCAGCAAATGAATAAAGATAATCCTGAACAGGTTGGTTGGTTGGCAACTGGCTAGTTTGGAATCTACTATTAGATAAATGGGTACCAAAAATTCCCTCAAAATGTTTGATTTATTTTCTTATAGCACAAAACCCATGCCATAGGCCTTTAATACCCTCTCCCAGGATAGATAGGAGTTGCGATTGACACTTGTCCTCTGTCTCCCTGGGAAGTTTTCTAAGACATGGGTAATTGGTTGGGGCTATTTACTCATAATTAACCAAAATGTGCATTTGCAGCTTATTATTTTTGAATGAAGTAAATACAGCAACCAATCTTCCAACCCATGAATATTTCATTTTCTAGATTACTGCATAAATATTGTATTTGAATATTATGGTCTGGGACAGCACATTAAAATTGCAAGACTCTGCTATTATCCCTTATAATGGAACATGAAATTAGAAGTTGATTCATGGAAAGAATAATTTCACAAGCCTTCTTACCTGCATTTCTTTCTTCTCTTCTGTTTATTCTGTAGACAAGTACTATTTTGAGTTAATAAATTATATTTTGTTTTATTTAAAATGTCAGGAATGGGGAAAATATCCTTGGACATTGTTGCATAATTAGATACCAGTCAAAATAAAGTTATAATTTTGTCTTACCAAACTCGGTGACTGCTTTTTAAAGTAGCAGATGAAAAGGAGAATATATCCCATGGTATTTATTATAAGGAAATGTAATGAAAAACATTTACCGAGTCATCTTTTAGTTAGGCTTATTTTGCTAACTAGCAGAGATAACTTTTTAGAGAAGAGAGAATTTACCAGATGAGAAAACTATGGGATAGAACAAAAATGAAGGAGTTGAGACCTGAGTACTACTTCTAGCTCTCGCTCCCTCTGTGATCCTGGGTACTGAGTTATCATCTCTGCACTTCAGTTTTCATAGCATAGGAAACTGTGTGTGCCCCAGCTTTTGATCCAAAAGCCAATGGGAGAGCTGATGTAAAGATGTAAGTGAATGCTTAGTCCCATAGATAGCTATCTGAATAACCAGGAACAATCATCTCATTGAAAATATTTTTTAAAGGTAAGGAAAGAGGACATTTAGAAAATTTAGTTATATGTGCCAAATAAAGCTTCTTGTTGGTTTAGTCCTATCCCACATACTTCCATCAGTAGTACAACTAAAAATAATAATAATAGTATAATAGTTTATAGAGCTCTTCACACATATCATTTCATTTGATCCTCAAAATAACTATATAAGGAAGGTGCTATTATTTCCCTCATTTAACAGATGAGAAAACTGAGACCAAGAGAGATTATATAACTTGCCTAAGACCACACAGAGAGTAAATGTTCGAAGCAGGATTTGAATTTGTCTTCCTAACTTCAGATCTAATTCCTTATCCAGTATTTCACCTAGCTTTTATATACTCCTTGAGATAAGTGACTCATTTTTTAATATTTGTATTTCCAATGCCTAACATAGAAGATACTTTTAAAATGCTTGACATTTGATTGATTGATTGAGCTGCATCATTTATGTCAATGAGTCTCTGTACTGGCCCAGTTGGGATTTGCCATGGACCCTTTATGAGTCATATAAGCAAATATTGATGTGAGGCTCTGTTCTGGAATTCAGAAGGCAAGAGCTATGTTATTATCTTGCAGATTGGCTTTGAACCCTACCATCTATGGGCTGAGTTCTATCTATCTGTCTGAGCTCTTAGCTGTAGTCCCTGACTATGACTGTAATCTTCTATGATTATAACATTCTAATACTTTCCCTCTGTTCTTTGGTCCAATTTGTTCAGCATATAGCTTGTCTGTACATAGTTGTTTGCATGTTGTCTCTCCCATTAGAATATAAGCTCATTGAGGTTAGGGATAGTCTTTTTTCTTCTTTTCTCCTTCTCCTCCTCCTCCTTTTCCCCTTCTTCCTCTTTCTCCTCCTCCTTTTCCTCTTTCTCCTTCTCCTCCTCTTCCTCTTCCTCCTGCTTCTTTTTCTGCTTCTGCTGCTGCTACTTCTGCTTCTCTTTCTCCTCCTCCTTCCTTTTCCTTCCTCTTTCTTCTTTCTTCAACTTCTTCTTTCTTCCCCAGTTCTTAACAGTATCTGTCTCCAAATACTAAACAAAGTCAGTTTTTTGACTGACTGACTGATTTGAAAAGTTATCATTCCCTGAAGGTGGAATTTGTTTATAATTTGAATTGGCATCTGCACTAACAAGATGTCTTGCTATCTCCATCAGTACCTATGCAGTAACCCAAAGACATTCCTTGTTTTTTCTACCACTGCTTCTTTATTCCTGATTTCCCCTTTTTGGTATGTCCCCTCTGCTATTTCTAGCTAGGTGAGAAGATGGCCCTTTCCTTACTGCTGCTAATTAAAAAGCAAATGAGATATGAACTCTGACTTCCATTTAAACACAAGGAGCCAGGCAGAGCTTGCAGCTGGTCTGGGATAAATGTAAACAAATTTATTTCTGAGATTTCATCCATCCTTGCATGCTGGTGATCTGATTACCTCAGTGATCCTATTCCATTCTAAGTATCTGGTTTTCTATGGGGAGTTATGCTCAGCCAGTGTCAGGATTCCTCAGACCTGCAAATGAGCTAAAGGTTAAGGAATGGCTGCTGAATCCTCCTGATTTCTGAAATTTAATGAGTAAGCTCATCTTGAAGCCAAAGAGAAAAGGAAATGAATTTCAGCACTGGCTAGTCATGCACAGACTGATATATCTAAAGGAATCCTAGTGGGTGGCCACATAACAAGGTAGGTGGGTAGATGGTAGGTAGACGACATAAGGGAGAATAAGCCTCCAGGAGGTTGTACAACTTATTTATACTTAGATCAATGCCATCTTAAAATAATATTTCTATATTCTCAACAATTCTGAACTCCATACATTGGTTTTATTTTATCTTCTTCCCCTAATTATTGTTGGAATTCTTTAAAACAACAAGAAGAACCCAGCTTTCTTCCAAAAGGTTTGCATCAGTGAACAGATTAGAAGAATGGGGCAAGCTTTGGAGAACCCTGGGAGTCAAAGCAAGGCTTGATAACAGTAGTAGAGAAAGAGAGTGACTGCTTCATGAGCAGTGCTCTAGTTAGGTCTAGATTAAAGAAGAATTTTTTTTTAATTAAAAATTGCCCATAGTCATAGAGAATTATGTGTCAGAGACTTGAACACAAAACTTCCTGGCTCTGAAGGTAGTTCTCAAACCACTATTCTGTGCTCTTTCAAAACAGAAATATCAGCTCATTACTGTCATTTTATTTCAGGCTCTAAGTAGAACACTCTTTCAGTTGGTATGGCAATGATAGTTTTCTTTATCTCTCCCAGATTTATTCGGAAACAAGGACTGGACCGCCTCTTCTTAGAGTGTGACACTCATATGTGGCGCTTGGGTGACCGGAAGATACCTGAAGGCATCACAGTAGATGGAGGCTCTGATTGGTTCCTGCTGAACCGAAAATTTGTGGAATATGTGACTTTCTCCAATGATGACCTGGTGACCAAAATGAAGCAGTTTTATTCTTATACCTTGCTTCCTGCGGAGGTACTTATTTGCTTCCTTTCATTGGATATTCAGGAAAAGTAAAGAATTCCTAGTTATGTTTTGGGGTTTCTTTGCAAGACAATTGGCATTAAGAGACTTGACCATAATCCCAGGGCTAGTAGTTGTTCTTACTATCTGAGAATCTGAGGCCACATTTGAACTCTGGTCTTCCTGACTATAGGGCCAGTGCTCTCTCTCCACTGTACTATCTAGGTGCCCCAGAATCCTTAGTTATGTGAAACTGGACTTACTTGACATCAAAAATTCAGATGAAAAATGAAAAATCCAATGAGACTTCAATTATTGGTTGATTATAAGGAAATTCTATGAAACACATTTAATGAATTCTTACTTTAGTTAGTCTTATTTTGTTAACATCGATGACTTTTAGAGAAGAGGAAATATATCAGATAAGAAACTTATGGGATAGAACAAAGACCTGAGTTTACCTGAGACCTGAGTTGTGTTTCTAGATCTAGACCTTTGTGGTTCTGGGTCCTAGGTTACCATTTCTGTACTTCAGTTTCCCTATTGATAGCCTGGGAAATCGTGTCTGCTTCAGTTTTTTATCCAAAGGCTTGTTTTCAGAGTAGTAATCATTGAAATAACCTGGAATTAAAGACAAAGTTCCGTGATTCCATGTTGTAGTGCCATGTGGGTAGCAAAGGAGTAAGGGAAGAAATAAGCATTTATATAGTGCCTATCATATTCCAGGCATAAGTGTTTTACAAATATTATCTCATTTGATTCTCACAACAACTCTTAAGAGGTAGATGCTATTATGATCCTCATTTAACAGTTGAGGAAACTGAGGCAGATAAACATTAATTGACTTGTTCAGGATAACATAGTAAGTGGATTTGACCTCCTGACTCCAAGCCCACCTAGATACAACATGAAGAAACAGCCTCAATCTAGGAAGTAATGTAGTCTAACCCCCAGCTTCTTAAACTGTGATTTATGACCCCATATGGGGTCTCATAATTGAATAAGGGAGTCATGAAATTATAATTTATTATTAGTAAATGTTTGATTTGTATACCTATTTTATATACCTATATATCCAGAATGACATAACATTTTCTCTGGCAAAAAGAAATCACAAGTGGAAAAAGTTAATAGAGTTTAGAATTCCAGTCAGGAAGATGTGGATTCAAATATTGCTTCTTGCATTTTAGCTATGTGTTTGTTTCCTCATTATATATATATATATATATATATATATATGATGTTTAAACAAAGTAAAATATACCATGATTTGTAAACTTCCAATTGCTCTATAATTGGCAGTTATTTTTAATATTATCTATTTGGTTACTTTCAATTTCAGAGTTGTGCTAAGAGATTGTTAAATTGTCCTACAGATCTCAAAATTCTAAACCCTAAAACTCTAGAGTAGGTTCTATTTCTGATGAGCCAGATGGCAGCTTCCCAGGAATGGTCAGATCCATCTTCCCCTACTCCACCCCATTTTCCTTAATCTTTTCCCCTGCCCCAGCTGTCTTTCTGTTCAGTCTTAAACTCCATGAATATCTTTTAATGATTTTGGAAGTTCTTGGTCACCAGCCCTAAGTTTTCTGGGAGAATGACAAGTTTGGTCTGGGGACAACTAGCCTTGTCATTCCAGAGAATTATGGCACTTGTTATATAACATGCTTGGTTTTTTAAAATATGTATATATATTATTATTATTCAACACACATGTTAAGTAATCTGCTTTTAATCATATTTCAGCTAAAATCACCTTTTCTCTCAACTCTGATAACCTTTTCATCCATTATCTTGCAGGGAATTTCTGTATCATTATGAAAGGACATGGGGCAGAGAATAATTGGGTAGCTTTTACATTGCTTTAATGAGAGTTTGTAGCTCTATGGGTTTATAGACAATCTGAGCATAAAATCTAAATTCACCAGCCTGTCATTTAACATTAAAAGAGGGTCAGGAGATGCCAGGGAGAGTCAGACCTAATCATGTACTGCTTCTTATTTATAGACCATTTTCAAGTTATTTTTAAAAAATAAAAGTTAGCCCCTCCTCTAAATAGGTATTCAGCAAAGCTGACTTTTAAGTTCTTCTCTCTTTCTGAAATAGCCTCTCTGCTTGAGATGCTTCATGTGTGTTTCAACTTCCCTACCCTGTCAACTTCCCTGAGTCCTTGTCTCCTATGCCATCCCCTAATTGTGATTGGTGCTGAAATGAAAAGTTAAAGCCAATGATAGTAGGGTATCTTCAGAATAATCCCTTTCTCCTTATTCTCATCTGTAATGCTACCCAGATATAAATAAAGCATCATAGCAATTGCATAAGGATGACTTGAGGCTCAAAATTGCATTTGGTCTCTGGCTGAATTTATCCAGATAATTGCCTCAGGGTTCTCCTTTGCTTTGCCAGTGTAAAACATAATCTCATTGAAGGAAGAGAGAAAAAGAAGTCTTTGTTACATTCATAATACCAATAAAAATGACTGACAATAATAACAACCTTATAATCTTATCATGTATGGCAGAAGCACCTTAAGGTTTGCCAAAGGATATATATATATATATATATATATTAATATTAATGATGAATATATTATATATTAAATTATTAATATATAAAACTATGTTTAAATGGAATATATTTGAAACACGTGTGTGTATATATATATATATATATATATATATATACACACACACCTATTTTTTAAATTTAATCTACATAATCTAGCGATGATGATCCTGACTATCGATAAAGAAACTGAGGTTCAGACAGGTTGTGACTTGTCAAGGTCACCTATCTCATAAAGTATTTGAAGTAGTATTTAAACATAAGCCTTCTCGACTCAGATCTGTCCATTCTAACTCTAAGCACTAGCTCTAACCTCCAAGGGAATCTCATAATTAATTGAAAATTGAGGATTGATAATTGAGAATGTCATAAATTATATGAAAGTTTACTTCAATTGAGTATACATTTAAGTGGGTGTATTTATGTGTGTGCAGATAGACACATGCTTGCATACATACATGCACATGTACATACACACATCCATGCATATATGTGTGCACACATATACACACTCACATACATATATATTGGAAAGCACTGATGGGATACCACCGCCTGCTCACATAAGTATTGGCGAGCAGTTAAGACCTGGCTGAATGCTGTATAACACATCTGAGAACCAAATGGGCTCTAATTTTGCTTTCTCCCCATGCTGTGCTGCCTTCTGAAGATCCCACCATAGCAGAGCCCTCCTCTCCTGTCCAAGGGGGAGCAGTTCGATGGATTAAGAGATTATCTTTCTGGCTGCTGTCCCCAGCCCCAGTGCTGAAGGATTGGCCAGCTCTTACATTGCTTTGTGTGTCTCCTTACAGTCCTTCTTCCACACGGTCCTGGAAAACAGCCCCCATTGTGATACCATGGTGGACAACAATCTGCGCATCACCAATTGGAACCGGAAGCTGGGTTGCAAATGCCAGTACAAGCACATCGTGGACTGGTGCGGCTGTTCCCCCAATGACTTCAAGCCAGCAGATTTCCATCGCTTCCAGGTGAACCAATGGCCAGACAACTTGGCCTTTCTATGGGCATGGGGGCTGAGGCAAGGAAAAATGACTTATTCTTTTGGCTATCACAAAAGGCACATGTCTTATGTTAGTTTGTCTGGAAGACAGGAAGAGATTCTCTAGTTTTATGAAATGGACAAACAACTGAAGCTCAATTGTAAAAGAAGCTAGATGTGGGCAGTGGAAGCCCTGAAGTCAGGAGAACCTGAGTTCAGTCTGACCTCAAGTACTTAACACTTCCTAGCTGTGTGACCCTGGGCAAGTCACTTAATCCCAATTGCCTCAGCAAAAGCAAAAAAAAGAAGAAACTAGATGTCAATTCGTGACCTACAGCTAGATGTGCACATCAACAGCTGACTTTTGATAAGACAAAAGACCTGGAAAACATAGGGGGGAAAAAACAGGATAAGGCCTTGAGCTTGGCCACTGTATAGTCACAAATGTATGTGTATACAACCACTTATTCTTTGTTAAATATTTGAGACTGTAAAGAAAGGAAATCAAGAAGACAGCTAAGTGGCACAGTAGATAGAGCACTATTCCTGAAGTCAGAAGCCCTGAGTTCAAATCTGGTCTCAGATATTTGATATTTACTAGTTCTATGACCCTGGGTTACACTTAAGCTCAACTGCCTTATACCCCCTCCCCCCAAAAAAGTATAAAGAACATTTAAAAATATATTTTGGATATACAAAATCCAATATATACAAACATATTGTATATATTTGGACATACAATATACAAAACATATAATGGCAATGAAACCAAATTTTTGTGTGTAGTTTATAGAGTTACCTTTATTAATTATAGTCACATCTTGGATTTAGCAGCATTAAGTATCACCAGTGCTTAGCATATATTAAGTATCTAGTAAATAATATTCACTCACCATCCCTGTTACTTCCAAACTTAGACAGCCCGTCCTGGCCACTTTTCCCATTTATGTATGTTCCTATTAGAACGTAAGCTTCTTAAGGAAAGGGATTTTCTCATTTTTGTATTTCAATTTCTATTATTTTATATTTCTAATTTCTATTGCTTGGCATATAGGAAGACCTTAAAACATACTTTTTATTTAGTAATTCATGATTAGTCAGCCATAAAGACAAATTATCCTAACAGCTCATGGTCTCATGTTTAGAAATCAGATCACAGTGGCCTGACTCTGGTTCAGGCTCATTCTATGACATCTCTTCATGCCTTAACTGATAAATTTTCTAACCCCCTCAGATTGTTGCAAAATATGTAGAGAGAACGGTACATCTTGTGGTACCCCTCAGATTTCTGTAAAAGGTATAGAGATAATAGTATATCTTGTAATATTCAGACCATTCTGTAAATGAAAAAGTACAATGGCCCAATGCCCAGAATGATAGAAACCTAAAATGAAAAAAAAAAAATCATCACCATCCTTGACTGTTAATCCCTAGTAAGTCTTAAAAATGCCCTCACCTCAACTAAGGCCAAACCAGATCATTTTGGTCTAGACCAACTCTGCAGAATGCCAAAATAACCAATTAATTCAGTGAAAGAAAAACAAATCGGCCTAAACGGTTCATCAGTATCATATGGTTCATTATGAATAAAAGAATGAAAAATATTTTCAAACACCTTACCAAACGCCAAGCACTAGGGATGCAAATATCAAAGTGAGAGAGGACCTATCCTCAAGGAGCTTCAACACATACTGGAAAGTGGTGGCCAGGGAGGAATGTTTTGATTTTTCAATTCATATGGGATTTTGAATGAAAAAAAATTTAAATAGTCAACTGATACTTGATTGACTGAATTTTCCATTTTCAAGTTTGTCCTTCATAGTATAGTATAGAAACTGCCTCAAAATCCATCAGTCATTTATCATGTGTTGTTGGAAGATTCATAACATGTATCGACATATCCATATCCCCTTGGAATATGGTAATGGAACAAGATTGTCACTGTCGTCAAAGAGCTCATAACCCACAGAAGTTGTAGGGGAAAGAAATGGACAGACTAATAGTTGGAAAGCATTTGCTTCTGCTCCTTGCCCCTTTTGTCCTCTTTTCTTTTTCCCTCACCCCCCTCCTTTTCCATTTTCCCTATCTTTCCATCTTTTCTCCTTTATCTTCTCTCTTCCCTCTCTCATTCTCTCTCTCCCTTTCCCTCTATCTCCCTGTCTCCCTAGTCTCACTATTAGTTTTTCTGCCTGAAATCACAAAGTTTTCCCCTCCCAATTCTTATTTTCTTACTGCTAAGCAGGCATTTTCTCCCCATCTTTTCCTGCTCACACTATACCCCATGCATGGTGTCTTGGGATTAAGCCAACTGGAAGGCTTCTTTTTTCCTTCCTCCTGGCTCTTCTTTGCCACTGACTATTTGTAAACACAAACAGAACCCAAAAAGTATGAGTTTGCATTGGGGAAATTTTCAATTTATTACTTGAATAGAATTGAAATTCCCTAGGTTATATTTCACTCACTCAAAGAAAGATTAAACAAATTATTTTCAGGTCAACAAAGTAAACACGTGGAATCTGCATGCTGCTTTCCAAATAGTCACTGCAAATGTTAAATTATGGTGCTAGACAGATTACCTTGCAACAGGGTGTTTTGCTTAAAGCCCTCATTCTGGTTTAACTTGATTACATTCTGCCTGTCTTCCTTGAATAACAGGTAGAGATTTCACTTTTTATTTTGTCCCCATTTTAATCCCCTAGAATTGATTTAGACTTTTACTCCCTCATTCACAAGGAACCCTCTGAAAATCAGGTAGAGAAAGCCTTATTTCCCATCTGGGGCCTGTGCTTTCTCTAGCTGGGCCCAGCATGATCTGGGTCACTGAGAGGATTTCAGTAAGCGAGAGAACATAACTCAACCCTCACCATATGCTTTTTCTTTCTACTACCCCCACCCATGTCTCATAAGCCCAAATCCTTTCCTGCTTTTAAGAAATCGTCTTAGCTTGAAAGCGCTTTGATTAGTCAGATGACTCCTGAACTGCCATGATCCCTTCTGATTTCACACCAGACTCCAATATTATTTCTCTCCCCACCTGTTCCTTTGCTCTCCATAGTCAACCAGTGCCCTCTAGGAGAGAGAGGGCTGAAAATACCCTATGTTCCAATGAGTTCCCTTTGGATTGCCTGTTTGATGTTGGGGAAACTATCCCATCCCAAGAGTTCATGTCATCCTTATCAAAAGGGTTGATAACAATTCAGACTAATGGTAATAGGCCCAATCAACCTTTTCCTGAACTAATCATCATCAGAGTTTTTAACTCTGAAAACCATGCAATCTAGACAACTGTAGAGGGAAAATTTGGGGGGGGGGGGAGGAAATAGAGCTTATTTGTTATCTGAATAGGGAGATATTGAGGCAAAAGCTGATATAGGGAATGCATACCAGTGGGATCATAGGATAACAGACTAAGAATTAGAGGGGACCTGAGAGGGATTTTATTTTAATCCCCCTTGTTATGCAGATAAAAAATTGAACACCAGATCTACTAATTAACTTGGCCAAGGTCACATTGATGACAGAAGTGGATTCTGAGCCTGGGTCCTCTGACATCTACTCCCATACAGCTCCCCCCATCTCATACTGTAACCTCTTATTGCTATCTAGCATCCCACCTTATCCCCAGTGAGGACTAAAATATGTCCTCTTGCCCAGACAGATGATGCTGTTAATACACAACCCAGATCCTAAGAATACCAAGCAATCCAAAGAGCCTCCCAATTTTTCTTCTCCCCGACTCCCTACAGAAGTTGTATTCAGAGACTCCGTGGGTGCAGTTTATTATTCCACATATTCACTTGACTAAATTGGCTGCCAGGTAGCTGGACTGTATTGTCCAGCATTTTGCTATTTTCATTTTTCTTTTTATGCAGAGAATTGCTTTTCTCTTTGAAGGTTTGGAAAGAGTTCTCATAAAACTCAGTACGACATTTCTGGTTCCTTGCTTTCTTGGTGTCGAGCCTATTTACACACGATAGGTTTCCTGGCATTTTCTTCCCTTTCTTTCTCCCTTGATTAGGAAAGGAAAGACTAAAATGTGTGAACCAAACAAGACAGGTATTCAGCCCTTCCTTTTCTGCTCTCTCAAGTTTTACACACATCAGCCTCCATCAACTTCCCATTTGTGTCTGATGGGCTGATTTCTGAGGGCAAATTTCATGGTACCACGAAATCTAATTAGTTCAGGCCCCACTAATTCGGAATTTGTGCTAATTCAGATAGGAACTGGGCTGAAATGTATCCTTTCACTGTCCTTGAGGATATGATCGCTTAAGCAAATTTATATAACATGAATAAAATTGCATGATGAATGTGTGACCTGCTCAAGAAAATAATAAATTGGTTTTAGACACCTAGCAGAACCTATTTAAATGAGAGCAACTGATCTGCTAATTACAAACAAGCATTATAAATACTTTAAAGCAGTACCGTCAGTGCCTTAGCTTGGCACCACTTGATTACATAACTGTTACATAATTCAGACTTTTTTTTTAATCAGCTCAAAATTGCTTTCTACTGATTGGCCTGAATTAATATTATTTTTTGTAGAATTCTAACTTCACAAAAATATTATTCTTTCATATCTGACACTGTTGATTTTTATCTTTTTCCTGGAAATTCATTCTTCCCTATGTTTTCATGACTCTACTGCCTTTCCTATGTATCTAGTCACTTCTTTGCACCATTCTTTCATTCCCTTATGCAGGAGTGGAAAATAGGGACTCTGTACCTAGGTTCTTTTCTTCCTCTATACTTTCTTGTTGTGGTTAATTGTGCCCAACTTTTGGAGTTTTCTTGGCATGGTTTGCCATTTCCTTCTCCATCTCATTTCATGAGAAAACTGAGGCACAGAGATGTTAATAAATGTCTGAAGCCAAATTTGAAATGAGGAAGATGAGTCTTCCTGGCTCTTGCTCCAGTGCTTTATTCATTGTGGCACCTAACTGCTTTTTTTCAGTACTAGTGGTTTCCATTTAGTGATTCACAAACCCCTTGAGAATTCAAGATGGTGGTTCAAAAGTTGTGCAAAAAATGTATCCAGTAATAAATAATCACAGGATGTGATGCAAAATATTTCAGCAAAATGCTAGGTAGATATTATAAAAAGAGCCTAGTGGTTTACAATGCATTGTTTTTGTTGAAGAGTTAACAAAACAAAAGGCATAAGGAACTACTGGGTTACGTTCTCTCTGTGTGATCTCATTAGTTCCCATTGGTTTAATTATCATCTCCATTCAAATGACCCCAAAATCCATATATCCATCCCTAGTCTCTCTCCTGAATTTCAGTTCTACATTACCCAATGCTTATTGAATATCTCCAAATGGATGTATCTAAAGCATCTTAAATTTAACATATCCAAAATAGAGCTCATGCTGTCTTTTTTCCTTAAATCTCTCTCTCTTCCTTCCTATTGAGATTTCCACCGTTCTTCCAGTCACCCAAGTCCACAACCTTGGAGTCATTTTCAACTTTTTATTCTCTCTCACCTCTCATATCTGACAGTAAGCCTTCTGAGTTCTTTCTGTACAGTATTCTTCTCCCTGTTCATTTGGCAACCAATTCACTAATCTCTGTCATGTCTCACTAGGACGCTGGCAGTGTCTGCTTGCTTCCTGGTCTTCTAGCATTTGATCTCTCTCCTACACATCCATATCCACAGAACTATTAAACTGATATTCTTAGTTGGAAGCTGGTTAATAAAATGAAATAAAATAAATTAGTTAATCTGATTTTTTTAAGAGAGGACAAAACCAATCAGTATCAGATTGGTGTTTCTAAAAGCACAGTCTGACCATGTCCTTCCTTTGCTCAAAAAATAATAATAATAATAATTTCAGTGTTTCTCTTTGTCTTTACAATAAAATGCAAATTTCTTCATTTGGTATCTAGAGATCTAGCCCTTTCCTACCTTTACAGTCTTCTTATATCTTATTCCCCATCTTACACATCTTTGATCCAATGACTCTGATCTCTTGGATATTCCAAAAAGAAGACTCTTTGTCTCTTGGCTCTTTTGATTTTCTTTGTCACCCATGCCTGAAATGCTTTCCCTGACTTCCCTGGCTTCCTTTAAGTCCCACCTAAAATCCCACCTTCTATGGGAAGCTTTCTCTAATCTTTTTAATTAGAGTGTTTCCCCCCTAATTATTTACTATTTGTCTTGTTTTGTAGTCTGCTTTGTAGGTATTTGTTTGCATGTTGTCTTCTCCTTTCCACTGTAAGCTCCTTGAAGGTAGGATCTGATTTTTACCTCTTTTTGTATCACTAGTGTTTATCACAGAGCCTGGCATATTGATTGATTGTTTGACTGATTGATTAATATGTATTGCTGTCTTCCACACACTTGATGCTTCTACCAGGCTGGCTTGTTTGCTCTTCCCCACACATGACATTCCATATCCCATAGGTCTTTGCTTTTGACCCTTTCCCATGCTTCTAACTCCATTTTTTAAGCTTTCTCTGAAGAGCCCATTCCTACTGAAGTTCTGTCTTTGATCTCCCTAGATGTTAGTACAATCCCTTCCATGAATTCATCTATGTATATTTTCCCAGTAGCAACTTAACATAAGGGTTGTTTCCTATTTATCTATTTTTCTGCTCAGCACCATGCACAGTATCTGGCACACTGGGATTTTACAAATGCTTGTTGAATCGAACTAACAGTCATGTACATACACCTCTCTTCTTTTCACAGTAAATAGCCTGCATGTGTCCCAAGGATCAAGCATATTCCCAAATGTCAAAAAATCAAGAATCCATTGACTGTAAAGAGCTTGAAGTTGGTGTTCAAAGAAAACAGTGTAAGAGGTTGATAAATATAGAAAAATGCCCTTTTAGAAAATCTGGACGTGACCAGAGAATCATATAAGGAGAACCTTGAAAGGTCATTTAGTTCTGCCCCCTGCCTCTAGGCAGGAGCATAGCTATAGTTTCTCTGGCAGATGGTATTTTAAAAAGCTTACAAGAAAGTGCATCCCAGAAACTAATTCCATTAGTTCACAACAGCCACAACACAAGCCTCAAAAAGTGACAAATCGTGGATCCCTGTCAACCTAAAAGGGTATAGAGACAGACATAATAGAATACCCTCCATGTCTCTGTACTTGGCCCTATTCTGTTTAACATTTTTATCAGTCACTTAGATGAAGGCTTAAATGGTATACTTACATTTGAAGATAACTTGAAGCTTCAAATCAACTTGACAAACATGTATTATGTGCCTACAACATGTGTTTTGTACACAAAACACTGTGATATATTCTTAGAAAGATAGAATCAACAGGAACTCTGCTTTTAGATATAGCATGTACGTAAATATATGATGTTAAAAAAATACAGACTCTCAACTTGGTGTTGAGAGAGGATGTGATAGGATTGGAAAAATCTCTTTGACAGCTAAGTGGAGAATGGGTTGGAATGGAAAGAGGGAAAATAATTAAAAGCATATAGCAGTTGTCACATGATGGGGTGGTGAGTGTTTATTTAAATGGAGAGAAGAGAACATATTATCTCTGTTATGGATGTAGAAGGTATAAGTTGTCAATGGATTGATTATGGAGGGTAAAATAAGTGAGTAGTAAGGTTGTGTTCCTGGGAGGATGATTGTTTCCTAGAAGTAATAAGGAAGCTAGAAAGAGAAGAGAGTTTGAGGAGAAAGATAAAAATTTTGTTATGGACATATTGAGTTTGAAATGTCCATGGGATATTCAATTTGTGATGACCAGGAATACTATAAGAGAGAGGTTGGGAATGGATCTGGAAAGAAGAATAGATAATATTTATATAGCACCTACTATGTACCAGGCACTGTAACAATCAGTGTGTGTAACAATCACATTATAATTATTATCTCATTTAAGCCTTACAATAACTCTGACAGGTAAATATTATTACTATGTCCATTTTACAGATGCTGAAGTAGACAGAGGTTAAGAGACACACAACTAAGGAGTGTCATTGGAGAGATGTGAACTCAGATCTTCCTTATTTGTAGCCCTGCCTTATAATAAGCATAGAAATCCTAGCTTGCCCCTTGGTAATTGCTGAGATCACTAAGCTAGACAGCATAGGAAAAGAGCACACAGGACAGCTTTTGGAGGAACATCACCCTCCACTCTTGAATCTCTTGCTCTCGTCACAATTCATGAAATGCCGATTCTTAAACCTCAGTCACTTGCACCATCTGGTTTGTTCCTTTCTACTCCTATGCTGCTGAACATTGCTGAAGGAAGTCATGCAACCATGCCAATTGGATTAAGAATTCACATTATATCATCTCAACTGGGACTTTAATGCTACATAATAATCCTTTTATTCTTTCCTGATTGACTCTATCATACTCCCTGAAGCATCTCTTCCAAACCTACTCTCCTAAAGCTCCTCTCTCCTTGTAATTTTTTTTTATTTCAGTAGAACTCGGTCCCTGATCTCCCCCACTCCACATTCCAGTGCCCCTCTTCCACCTAAATCTTCACATCTTCTCCTTATTTGTTCTAGTTTCTGACAAGAGCTTTCTTTCTCCCTCCTTCCCTTTCTCTCTCTCTTTTTTTCCCTCTCTCCCTTTTTGTCTTTCTTTGTCTCTGTCTCTGTTTCTCTGTTTCTCTCTTCCTCTCTGTCTCTTCTTTCTCTCCTTCCTTCTGTTTCCCTCCTTCCCTGTCTTTCTTTGTCTGTTCTCTCTCTCTGTCTCTCTCTCTGTCTCTCTCTCTCTCTGTCTCTCTCTCTCTCTGTCTCTCTCTCTCTCTCTCTCTCTCTCTCTCTCTCTCTTCTCTCTCTCTTCCTCTCTCTCTCTCTCTCTCTCTCTCTCTCTCTCTCTCTCTGTCTCTCTCTCTCTCTCTCTCTCTCTCCTCTCTCTCTCTCTCTCACATACACATACACACACACACATATAATTATATTTATTTTCCAGTCATGATCTGACACTTTATGGACCTGTTTATGATTTTCTTGGCAAAAAATACTGGAGTGGCTTGCCATTTCCTTCTCCAGCTCACTTTACAAATGAAGAAGCAAAGGCAAATGAGGTTAAGTGACTTGCCTAGAATCATGTAGCTAGTAGATTATCTAAGATCAGATTTGAACTCAGGAACATGCATCTTCTGAGCTCAGGCCCAGTACCCTATCCACTATATCACCTACCTTCCCTTTATATTTCTCAGAGACAAAAGGGAGCTTCTTGAGCAAAGAAGTAAAATGGTTAGACTGGTACTTTAGGAATCTTAATTGGATGACAAAGTAGAGGATAATTTGGAAAGGAAAGAGACTGAAAAGGGAGACCAATTAAGAGTCTATGGCAAAAAGTGACTTGCTAGGAATGAAGTAAAGTGTACAGATGTGAGAGATGCAGAATTGGCAGGACTTGGACGCTGATTAGCAATGGATAATGACTGTGAATGAAGAGTCATAGTTACCAACCTAAGTAACTAAAAGAGTGATATTCTCACAATAGACATTAGGAAGAAGCTAGGACTTAGAGGGAAAGATAATAAATTTTGTTATGGCTCTGTTGATTTTAGATATCTGTAAGACATCCAAGTGGAGATGTCTAGCAACAATTGGAAATGTTGGAATAGAGCTGAGGCAAGATATAAGGACTAAATGTATAGGTATGAGAATCATTGCATAATCCAAAGAGAGAACTATGGAGACTGAATGTAGATAAAAGTATAGTATTTTCACCTATTTTCACCTTTTTGTTGTTGTTTAATTTATTCTTTCTTGTGTTTTTTCCCCTTTTTTTGATCTGATTTTTCTTGTGCAGCATGACAACTATAGAAATAAATTCAGAGGAAGTGCACATATTTAACCTGAATTGCTTGCTGTCTCCCTAAACAGCAAGGGGGAAAAAAAGGAGGGAAAAAGGGGAAGGGAGGGAAAAAAATTTGGAATATGAGGTTTTGCAAAGATGAATATTAAAAACTATTTTTACATGTATTTTAAAAGTAAAAAGAAAATCACTACATAGAGATGATAGCTGATTCCTTAGCAGCTGTTAAGAACACATAGGGAGAGCAAAGAGCTAAGAATTGGGCCCAGGATAGAGTTTGGAGGTATAAACACCCATAGAGGTTGGGACATGGATCATGATACTACAAAGATTAAGAAGGAAAAGTCTACTAAATTTGAAGGAGAATCAGGATAGAACAGAATCAAGAAAATACAGAAATGGTCAAAAGAACAGTGTGGTCAACAATGTCAACAACTGTCAAAAGGACAAGAAGATTGAAAATAGAGAAAAGGCTAGGAATTCATTCTTAGGAAAAGGTCCTAAGGGTTTCAGAGGAATATGAGGTCAAAAAGAGATAATGCAATTTTGTGTTTTATTATTAGCATCCAAATTTGAAGTCATAATTTGCCTCTTATATCCTGGAGTATTGTGTCTAGTTCTGGGTGGTTGGTGTTCAGTTGCTCAGTCATTTTAATTGTGTACAACTCTTTGTGATCCCATTTGAGATTATTTTTGGCAAAGATAGTACAATGGTTTGCCATTTCCTTCTTCAGCTTATTTTATAGTTGGGAAACTGAGGCAAACAGGGTGAAGTGACTCCCAGAGTCACACAGCTAGGAAGTATCCAAGACCAAATTCATACTCAGGAAGATGAGTCCTCATGATCTCAGCCTTGGCACTGTATTCATTGCACCTCCTATCTGGTTTTACAGACAAGCTTTGATAGGTCCAAAGGATAGTGAACAAGATAATAAATTGTAAGCTATCAAATAACTATTTGGTTTGAACAAGTCACTTTACTTCTCTCTTCCTCAGTTTCTATATCATTAAAATAAAAGAATTGGTTTCTTTCTTTAATGTCACAACTAAATCTAATATCCTCAGCTTCTGATAATAATTAACTCAGTTTCTTTCCATCCTGTGAGCACAGCAAACTGCCCGACCAACGTTCTTTGCCCGTAAATTTGAAGCTGTAGTGAATCAAGAAATAATTGGCCAGCTGGACTATTACCTTTATGGGAACTATCCCTCGGGTACTCCAGGCCTGCGGTCCTACTGGGAGAATGTCTATGATGAACCTGATGGCATCCACAGCATCAGTGATGTGACATTGACTATGTACCACTCATTTACCCGCCTGGGTCTCCGAAGAGCCGAGTCATCTTTACATGCCGATGGTGAGAACAGCTGCAGGTAAGCCCAAAGGCCCTTTGCTTTTCCTTATAAGGCACCCAACCATGAGGACCACAGAGAAGATATCAACATAAGTTAGGTTGGGTAAATAAGTTGGCCATTAGAGAAAGAAAGGAGGAAGAAGAAGGAAACAAAGGGAATAATCAATAGTTTAGGTGTTTGGGAGATTTTTCTTTTGTCTGTTTCTTCTGAGGGGATGAGAATTATTTGAATTTCTAAATACATATTAACTTATCAGTTCTTAATCTTTTTTGTGTTCTGGACCCCTTGGGAAATCTTTGATTCCCTTCTCAGAATAGAGTTTTAAATGTATAAAATAGCATCCATAGGATTTGCAAGGAAGTCAATTGATAATGAAATATAGTCATTGAAATATTTTTAAATCCATTTATCCCGGGTTAAGAAGCCCTCTAACTTTTTCCTTCTCCCTTCAACTCCTTCCTTCTTCTTTTTCTTCTCCTCTTCCTTTTTTGTTTTTTACTTTCTTTTTTTCTTTCTTCTTCAACCATTTCTTCCTTTTCCTGTCTTCCCTCCTTGATGTTATATAGTACCAAGGTACTTGAGAAGAGAGAGAATGAAAGGGAAAGAAATATCACAGGATTATAGGCTGAAAGCTAGAAAGGACTTGAAGCCTTCTAATCCAAATCCCTAATAAGGAAACTGAGATTCAATATCACATAGGTAGGAAGTAGCAGAGGCAGGATTAGAACTCAAGTCCTCTGGTTCCAAATCCAGCTTGCTTTCCATTGTCCTATGCTTAAGTCCCTTTTTTTTCCTCCCACCACTAATCTTGAACATACTAACTCTTTAACTAGGATGGCAAATGGAATTTCCTACTATTGGCCTGTGTTCTAAGGGACTTCTTTCTACAGATATAGTTATAGAGTCTGGAAGTCCTTGGTTCAAGTCACACCAAAGGTGTGACTCTGGGCAGTCAATTAACCTCCCAGTGCCCTAGAAGTAAATTTTCTGCTTACCAAGGAGTTCTCTAAAACTATAAACTCCAGAATATTCACTAATAAGCATTGATGGAAGGAATTTTCTCCCTGAGAGTTCCCTAAACCAATGAAATCACAAGTCTAGTCCAAACAACAAAATCATCATCATCAACACCATTATCATCATTATCATCATCATCATTACAGGGTACATCTCCTTATAGTGCACTTAGAAAGACAATCTACATCCTTTTATTGACATAGACTTTTCTTGTGTAAAATACTCTTGAAATAAGCAGCCTGGAGCTTGGAGATCTTGGGGATGATACCAAAGAAATGGTATGCCCCATTTTAAGCCATCCCAGTATATAAAATCTGAATTTACAAAACAAGTTGATTAAAGAATGATAATTTCCATTCTATAAATGGCTTACAAAAGGAGTTGCTGCAGAGTTTCTTTAAAATAGATCCAGCTCCCCCATTGCTCCTGTGATAGATTTTGATTTACAGCCTCTTCAGGAAGATTTCTGCAGCTAAAGGTGAGGTAAAGCATATTAGTCATCACAGGACTGGGCCTTTAGGACAGACCAGCACAGGACCAATACAGACACCCTTGGAGCCTGTGAACAGTACCAGGTTACACTTCTGTCATCTGTGGATTCTATTGCCAAGTAATAACAGTCACATTGTTTTTATTTTTTTCCTTGTCAAAGCTCCAGGGAACATGGGCGTGTGTTTGTGTGTGTGTGTGTGTGTGTGTGTGTGTTTTCAACCCAGCTGCCTTTGCCCAAGAAGCCATTTTAAGAGACGCACACATTTCATTTTTCTTTATTTCACATCTCATCCTTTGTAACAAGGCAA
Source organism: Sminthopsis crassicaudata (assembly GCF_048593235.1). Classification (NCBI taxonomy): domain Eukaryota; kingdom Metazoa; phylum Chordata; class Mammalia; order Dasyuromorphia; family Dasyuridae; genus Sminthopsis; species Sminthopsis crassicaudata. Next base: position 467,347,589 of record NC_133617.1, read on the forward strand.
TGATTTCAGGAAATGGGTAAACACAGGAGGTTTATATAACCATTGTAATTGGGCATAAAAACTTAGACTTCTGATGGAGACTGGAGGGAAACTTGTATTTAACAGAATGGGGACAGTGATTTGTGGAATGCTGTTATTATGGGACAACAAGTACAGTATAAGTGCTCACCAATTTAAACTTTGTCGAAACGGGCAGCCTTTTATTTTACAAGCTATAAAGGATGCTGAGCTCTTGTAACTTCTCTCCCTCCCTTGTCTTTCTTTCACTTCCTCCCCCTTATCTCCCATCTCCCTCCCTCTTTTTCCCCACCTTTTTTTCTCTCTCTTCTTCTCCCTCATTCTCTTCTTTTTTCTCTTCCCTCCCCTTTTTTATTTCTACCTTCTTGTTCATTTCTCATGTAGCTATGCCTAATTTAAGCTGTTTCTTTGTCAGTAATATTTAAATATCTACTGTACAGAGCACTATTGGGTGTTGGGAAGAGAATGGACTGAGGAGATATGTAAAAAAAAAAAAAAAAAAAAAAGACTTTGGAAGTGGGGAGAGAGACATACCATTATTGCACAGTAATCCCAGAATATCATCAAATTAACATAAGTAGTGCAGATGAATATAAGTATACACTGAGTATGGAGACAGTGATGAAAAAGGCAAGGCATAATTGGTCAAGTGGGATTAATTCCAGGTAGCTTCCTAGAAGAGATTCCTTTGTGTTGATTTTAAAATGGGTGAATGGGGGGATAAATCCATTCTATATAGACAGCATGAGAAGGAAACAATTTCAAATGTGTTTCCTTGGGGTAAGAAGAGAACCAGAGATTTACAGTTAAGAGATTTGTATCATTGGTACCCTCTGGCTCTTCTGAGTACGTGACTCACTCCCATCGAAGGAGATACTGCCATAAGATCTTGGATCTTGAGCTGGAGAGAACTTCAAAGGCTGTCTAAGGCAACCTTCTCACTCTGTAGATGAATAAACTGAGGTCCTGTGATTACCAGGGACCTAACCATCACAGACAAAATTTAAACAATGAATAGAAGCTAGTCTCTTAAGCAGCCAAAGGTATAAGCCAGGTTTCTTTTGCATGAAACGCTGAGGGACTTCTGCCACTGAACTGAGAGAGACTTTCTTAATGTAAGGGCTTCAGTTGAAGGGAAAGGAATAATTACTCCCAATTTCCTACTCTAGTTTTTACCATGCACCTCCTATCCATCTGCTGCTTCTGACTTTGTGAGAAATCCAGGATGAAAAAGGAAAAGAGGGAAAGAAAAATAAAAAATAAAAATGAATACTTCTTACAAAGTATATTCTGGAGCAGCTCATATGACAGTGGAAAAGGGAGATGGTCTTGGAATCAACGGAAGCAATTTCAACTTTGAGCTATGCTGTGTGACACTTCACAAATCACTTAGTCCTCTAGCTTCCGTTTCCTTATTTTTAAATCAGAGACTTTGCCAAGATGATCTTTCAACTCTAAATGTATGTAATAGAAAACTCTTTTAAGTCAATTCTTGTATTAGGAACTTTATATGCATCCAACATTATAACTAGGCTAGTCTGTGTGTTCATACTCACTAAAAAGCAGAAGTGACCATTTAAAATAACTCCTCATTGCCTTCTTTTCTCCCTCTCACATACTGATCAACAAAGACTTTATGCATATGACCTAGGATACTGAAAGAAGGCTTAAGTTATTTATGATATGTACTGTGGTGGTCAAAAATATTTCCAAGAGCATCCCATGGGGCAGCCACTGCTAAGAGTCTCCCCTTCCAGAAATGATTCTTTAGTTGCATCTCACTGATTCAAGCTATTCCTCAGCCACAGTAAATATTTGCCACTGCCCTTCATGAGAGCAATAGGTCTTTTGATTCCAAAGAGCAGCTAGGTTATGGCTTGTGTTGGCTGCGTTGTTTGTGTTGTGGGATGTGTTTTTCCAGAGTCCATCAATGTTGGCCTTGTTTATAGTTTGCTGGGCTGTGCTTATTCCAGAAATTATGTGAACAGAACTTGATGGAGTCAGGGGCTGTGAGAAAACAGCCTGATTGGCTGTCCTCATTAAGCATATTCCATATGAGAAGTTGACCCTCTTTTCATTAGCGGCTTGCATTGGTGTTTGATACTCTCACTTTAGTTCCATGTCATTGAAATTCACTTGTCAATGAATGTTCCCTGAATGGGAAGGTGGAAGAAGATTTGGATGTTGTCAGGCTTAGCTGGTGAAATTTGCCAGGTCTCCTCCTACCTGTCAGCCACAAATCCCTGAAGGGTCATTGACATAAGATTTAGAGTTTAAAGAGACCTTAGAGGTCATCTTTGCTAAGTTCTTCATTTTATAGATGAAGAAACAAATCCCTGATTGGTTAAGTGGCCTGCCCAAGGTTACATAGATTATAAGTGACAAAGATTAAAATCAAACTTTTGACTCTAAAGCCTTTGACTTTTCCTAGTATATTCCCCATGACCACCTGGACCCATGATTTCCACTGATGCCCAATCCAATGATATTGGAAAGATCCAATAAAGAGACTCCCTTTACCAGTATAAGTTGCACTTTCTCTGCAATTTATAGTCTTAGAAAGTTACCTCCAGCAGTAACAGGTTTAATGATTTCCTCATGGATCCTACAGATCTCGGAGGCAGGACTAGAACCTAGGACTTCCTGACTCTGAGATCTGCTCTTTATCCACAATGCCACAATGTTCAAGGTCAATCATAATTTAGCAGAGTGACAGACTGTGGCATTTTTGCTTCAGGTGGTACACATTCTCACTGGATCATAAAGTTTAAAACTTAAAAAGCTTTTCCAGATCATCTAGCCTAGATATCTCATTTTATCAGTGTGAGAACTAGACTTGAGAAATGAAGGGAGTGTATGGTATAGGAAAAGCAGCAAAGCTGAAAGGCTGGAAATCTGAGTTCAAATACCTAAACTGGCAATAACTATATATGTCACATTGGGCAAGTTCTTAATCTCCTTAGGCTTTATTTGTAAAATTAGGAAGGAATTGAGTCAGGTAACCCAAAGATATAATCAAATTTGACTTCTATAACCCCATAAAGTGACTCACCCCAACATTATACAAGTTGTGTCAGAGCTTGCATTCAAATGCAGGTCCAGCTCCAGGACTTGTTCTCCCACACTACACATCACCTAATAATTCTAAGTCCCATAGCTCTTGTCAAAATTATCTAATAAGGTGTTTGTCTTGGGCATAAGTCTCTCTTTCATCTTCCTAATATAATCCATAAATATTATCTTAATAGGTAATAAACCCCATAGCTTCTTATTCAGCAGGCCAGCCTTATCTATCCAAGCTCAAGAGATAGTGCTTCTCAACCTCCTCTGACTGATTTGATGTTGCTTCCAGTTATGGATATGTGTTTCTGTTTCTCAGGTACTATCCAATGGGTCATCCAGTATCTGTTCATCTGTACTTCCTTGCTGATCGTTTCCAAGGCTTCCTAATCAAACATCATGCAACAAATCTGGCTGTGAGCAAACTGGAGACCCTGGAAACATGGGTAATGCCAAAGAAAGTCTTTAAGATTGCCAACCCACCCAGTGATTTTGGGAGACTTCAGTTTTCTGAGGTATGAATTGTATGAAAGACTCTCTTTACTCTTTCCTCTCATCATATATCCCTTCTTTTCAAACCTACTTTTTAGGAAAAGTGATAAAGGAAAAAGATACTTCTAGTGCTAAATTCTGTATATTTATTGTTTCACCAACATCCTAAAAAATATTTCCCAGGCTACTTATCACTAAGTCTCATCCTGCATCCGATCAATCGGATTAAACAATCTATATGAACAAATAAGTGCATTCCAATGAAAAAAGAGATGGAGAATTGTGTACAAAGAACAGAGAGAAATTCAGTTTGTTTGGATTGCAGAGTACTGTACCTACTATGTCACTTAACATCTCTTAAGCACCTACTATGGTCTAGGCAACATAAAATCAGGAGATGGAGTGTTATATTTGATGAACAACCAGGTTAGTGTCAATTTACATGAATAGGAGTTAGGTAAAAGTATGCCAGAAAACAGAGGGTCAAGGAAGAATTGAGAAGATTTAAAAGCCAAACAGAATTTCTTATTTGATCCAACGACTGGAATTTATTTATTATGAAAGGCAATATGGACAGATCTATTCTTCAGAAAGATTGGTTTCATAGCTGAGTTTCATAGCAAGGTACCTACCAGCAGATAATGGCAATAATCCAGGTATAAGATAATGCCAAGGTGGTAGCAATGGAGGGCATTATGCCCGAAAAAAATTATGCTTTCCTTCAAGGAGCTAATGTTCTAGTGAGGGAGGACAATAAAGAAACATAAGTGCAAAATATCTAGAAAGAAGGAAAGAGAGTCCTAATAACTAAGAAAAATCAAGTAGGAGTTTGTGTAGGAGATAACACAGAATTGGGCCTGAAAGAAAACAAGGGATTTAAGAAGCAGAAGATAGGAAGGAGTTCATTCCATGTATGAGGAAATCTTAGGCAACAGAAGAGGAAAAAACAACAGTAAGAAAAGCCTACTTCAGAGAACCTCTTTTCCTGTTTGTGGATCAAGTGTGTCATTTGTTTTATCTAACTGGTAGAAGATAAACCTTAGGGCACAAAAGAAACATGAATTGCTATAATTATTATCATAACGCAACCGACTTCCACTCCCAACATGAAGAGTTGTCATTTGTGAACATTTATCGTTGTGAATATTTTCAGACTTTTTTAGACACACAAATGTCCTACTAAATTATCATTTTTGGATAGAATTTCTGTTCTTCTCAAATCGATCATATTATTATAGATTTAAAGCTGGAAGAGACCTCAGATGTTATCTAACACAATTTATTCATTCTGTAGAAATCTATGACTTGCCTAATGTCACACAGAAAATTAGAACCCTTTGAGATAAGTTAAGGGCTGTATTGATATTCTTGAGATTGGGTTACTGTTATTGTTGTTTTGGGTATTTTGTATTTTAACACATACAAATTAATATTATTCAAGCATGCAGTGTGATGGGATGGGAAGATTGTTACATTTGGAGTCATAGGATCTGGATTCAAATCTGGATTCACTACTTACTACCTTGTGAATTTGGAAAGTCGCTTCTATAGGGCCTCAGTTCCTAATCTGTAGAGTTATAGAGTTGGACTGAATAATTTTTGATATCCAGTATCCAGTGCAGAGAATATAGCTGACCCAACATAAGAGGAAAGGATATTTTTACAACTAGTAAACTAGGGATAGATGTGCAGTGATCTAAGCATATTTTCTTTCCCAGTTCTCTTAGTAACTAAAAACATGCATTTGTACTTTGGCCAGAATTTGGCAAGTGGTAAATTTCCAAGGCCAGATTTGAACTCCTGATTTCATAGCTGGTACTCTATCCACTGCACCATTTAGCTATTCCTTCTTCTCTTTCTTTAGCGATAGAATGTAGGGTACACAAGAAAAGAAGTCACTATATTCCAACATGGATTTTTGCAGAGATGTGCCAGAACCAACTCTAACAGGCTTGCAAGAATCAATTGTTAAATTTTCAGCGTGAGCATTTTTTACTATTGTTCAGACATTTTTCGGGCATGTCTGACTCTTCATGACCCATTTTGGGCTTTGCCATTTCCTTCTCCAACTCATTTTACAGATGAGAACGCGGAGGTCAACAGGATTAAGTAACTTGCCTATTGTCACACAGCTAGTGTCTGGAGCCAGATTTGAACTCTCAGAAATCAGCAATTGCTACAAATCATACTTTTGTTTTGTTGATTATCTAAGTTCTTTTTAAAATGTTATCAATATAGATTAAAATTAAAACTATGTATCTACATTTACACACACTCTCCCACTCACCCTTACCCTGAGAGTGCTTTGTATTGCTTTGTAAATATGTCTTGAGCTCAGCAGAAGTGCTACTACACAATGAAGACTCAAGGAATAAAATCAACACTGGGCTAGAGACCTGGTGACTGCAGGCTAATAATAATAATTGGCATTTATATAGTGCTCTAAGGTTTGGAAAGTACATTACAGCCATTCCTTCACTTGAGTCTTACCACACCCCTCTATATGTGAATGTGTAGCTGTTTCCTACATCTGACATTAACTAATGGTCCTGTGCCATGTCTCCAAGCATTACCCCACAAGCAAAGCAGTGACCTGTGTGTGCAGCTAAATGCAGAAGCATGTCCAAACAGGGCATCTGCATGATTTTTCTTGTTAAGCCACAAATTTCAATTAAGGCACCAAATTGATTGGGTAGATTTGTGCAGCCATTAAAAAGCCCACTCTATAAATTATTGGCTTTCTGGGGCAATTAGAAGGTGCCACAGTCAGATTCAACACTGGGGCGGGCGCAGCCAATTGGAGACATTAATGTCCCATTAAGGAGATGAATGTCGGGTTCATTCTGTTTATCAACGTGGCTGTTGGGTAACTTGCTGTCTCCATGCCGTGACAAATGATCATGGCTGTCCCATTTCTTGTGATTTGCGAGGGCTCCCATTGTGGTTTTCATTCTTCAATCCTGGGACCCTTATGTCAAGAAACACTTGGCAGAGTCAGAGCACAATGAAAAGAGCTCTAAAACTACGGTATTCATAGTTTTAAAGTTTTCCTTCTTAAGAAAAAAAGAAAAAATAAATAAAGAGTTAAATTAAAGAAACAGAGACAAATAGTATAGGGTAGAGCTATTAAAATTGCGTAGCCCACAACACTCCTGAATCAGATTAAAATGTAGTTGGAAAATATTTAACAAAATAAAAATACAATAAAACAGAGACAACATTACATTTTAACACTAAAGTGATATGTGGTTTATAGGGATCTTTATGTATGCATTAGTGGCTTCCATTTCTATTTGACACCATCAGTATAGGAGATCAAGAGGTGATCTCATACTGCCAAAGTGATTTTCCAAAAGCTCAGGTTCCATCATGTTTTCCCCGACTCGACAAATTCCATTCAAAGGTCAAGTGTGAACTCGTTTGGCATTAAAAGCTCTTCACAATATAGCTCCTTCCTACCTTTCCAGTCTTCTGATACAATAATCCCATTGATCCAGCCTCCTCACTGTTCCATATACACAGCGATCCACGTCCCAACTCCACGTTGTTGGCTTTCACTGTCTTCCATACCTGAATGGTCTCTGTCTTTTCTATACCTGTTTTGAATCCACTGGGATGATAGCCTGGTAAGATGCAAAGAAAGCTAGTTCTAAAATCATATGATGTGGATTCAATCCCACCCCTGATACTTGTTATCTGTTTGATTTTAGTTTCTGTTGACTTTTCTAGGCCTGTTTCCTTATCTCTAAAATGAGGGGATTCTACTGGATACCTCTGAGTCCCTTTGAGCTCAAGATCTATGATGAACACCCTGTCCAGTCTGTGGGAGCCTGAACAATCATTTATTCTTAAAACTTACTCCAATATCCCTCCATAAGATTAAGATGCAGAGGAGTTACTGGTCTGCATTGATAGAGGGAATTTCCTCATTGAGAGCTCCTTACTCTGATAAAAATCAAAGTTCTATACCAGAGGAGAAAAAAAAATGAAAAGAAAAATGAGAGGAAAGAAGTGGTGAGGTCTTTTCAGTAAGATAGACACATTTCTCCTCTAGGAATGAGTCCCATCCCAAGGCACAGGGAAATGATTTTTTTCTAGAAACAGTAATTGCAGTGTATACAAATATGCATATGTATGTGTAATTTTTCTAAAATGATTATTTCTGGTTCTTGCCCATCTGGGATATTTCATATCAAGAGGGACCCTAGGCACAAAAGAAATAAAAAGTGTAGGAAAGAAGTCCGTGATTGAAGTCAGCTGATTTCCCCATTCCTTCTGGGAATCAGTTGTCTTCTCTTGCTTCCACAACTTATCCCTCTAGAGCAGGGCTTCTTAAGGTTTTTCCATTTGTGACCATTTTTCACCAGAGAAATTTTTACATGACCCCAGGTATATTGTTATGTAAAATAGGTATTCCTACTTTACTGATTTACTGATAATTTTACTAATTTTACTGATTTTAATTTACTGATAATTTTTTTTATTTCAGGCTGACAATACTTTCATCATTTACTGATTTGTTTTTACTAATTTATTTACTGTCAAACATTTACTCATAATAAATCATAATTTCACAATCTCCACATTCAATATCCACATGTGGTCACAACTTCCTATATCAGAAGCTTTGTTCTAGGGAAGAAGAGTCACCCATCTCTTTATTCTTCCCTGATGGCTATCCCACTTGGTCATTTTGTAGAATTTTCCTTGGTTTTAAATTTTAATGTCGCTGAAATTATTATTAATACTCATTTCTTATAACATGCAAGAAGACATTCAGTGGATTTTGTTCATATACATTACTTTGAACAAGTTTATTTTTTAAACAAGGTATAGAGAAATAGCAGTTGTGAGAAAGTCAGTTTCTTTTTACCTTCTAATTTCAAAAATACACAATTTGTTAAACAAACTCTCTTGTTCCCAACAGCCTTTTCTTTATCATTTTTCAAAAATATACTGGTTCTGGGAGAGAAAGAACTCTACAATGAAGGAGTTTTTGCCATTGATTTTTCTTTCCTTAGTATTAATAAAAGTCCTATTGTTGATGAGTTGGTTAATTTTGCTGAACTGTTCCCTTTCTCTCTTTTTTTCCCCTTTGTACTAAGTCATGAAGTTTTGGATGGGAGCAAGAGAAGGAAATGTAGATGATATAAAAACAAAAGATTAAATGATACAAATATTTTCAGTGAAAAAAAATAAGCAAAAAAACTTTTAGTTGTATATTTTTGGTCCTGCACCAGGTCCTTGTGAACAGGTCTTTTAAAAAGTGTGCCTGTTCATTTACTTTTGAACATGCCTGCTAACTGTTAAATTAGAGATCAATAAAATCTTAAATATATATGTGTTTTTAAAAAAAAACACCCACTCTCATCTCAATGGTTAAACTTTGATCTATATAGCTGCTCAAATTTACTGAACATTTACTGAACTTTTATTGTGTTGAAGGTAACATCAGGGATGTCACTTCTTGAGCTCTATCCATCTTGAGCTTTTATTTTCCTTTTTTTTTTTAACTCTCTGAACATGAAAAAAAGGTTAATGTGTATTATTCTCTAAGACTTATAAAAATTGAGAACATGTGACAGTCCAAAGCTGATGCCTGATAGAGATATGAGACCATAAAAACTTAAGAATGCAGGGGAATGTATTTTTAAGGAAGGTTATAAATACGTGCATGTGTTTCTCTGTGTATATGTATGTGAGGTATTCTTTAAAGAAGGAAAAAGATTACATGGAAAACACATGTATATATTGTCTTCCTTCTCTTCTATGAGTATAATACTATGCTGCATCCTCAGAACATGACAAAATTAGTGCTCTTAGGAGATAAAAACAGATCTAATTTCATTTGGAAGACTAACAAGGTCTCTCTAGACTGGAATACTATGCACTAAATTCATTTTTCAACATATTGGCATCTTGGGGAAAAAGAAACCACATGTATACACACATACGTGGGTAATAAGCAATTAGTATGAGCATTTGGTTTCTAATGGCCTTGTTTTTGCTGGGGCCAGCCTGAAATAAGCTATGTGTACAGTGTCTGGATCCAAGACCTCTCTGTTAAGTCCAGTTTGTACAGTGTCTGAATCCAAGACCAGTTTGTCCCCTGTAAATGGACATCCTCACTCTTTATTTATGGACACTCTGTCTTTCTATTTATGGACAATCCCTTCCCTGTTTTTAAATATTTTTTCTCTAAAATCATCAATGCCCTTTTGTGCCAGAAGCTAGAGGAGCAATCATTAAAACCAGATTCAGGCCACTGAATTGGAGAAACAGCTTGGAAGATGATGACAATGACGATTATGATGGTGATAGTAATAATCGTATTTATAGAGTGCTTTAGGGTTTGCTTACATGTCACATTTGTGCCTCACCTTAGCCTTGTATAAGGAAGGTTCTATCACCATCCCCATTTTACAGATAAGGAAATTAAGCATGAGAGCACTTGACTTCAACAATCACACACTTAGTCACAGGAATCAAGATAGATCTCCTTGCTTCCAAGTCCAGTGCTCTATTTACTCTGGCAGGTCATGGGAGCTTGTGTTTAAGATTGGGTAGAAACTTAGGAATTGTTCAATCCAGTCTTTTCATTTGACAGATGAGAAATCCAAGATTTGAAGTGATCTGCCCCAAAATGGTAACGGTTAATTGCAGAGATGGGATGTAAACTAGATTTTCTAAAAATAAAATCTGGTGCTCTCTCCACTATCCCAGCATAGTGATATACATAATAATGCTAAATGAACATGATGGGATGAGTGGCACAGTGGACAAAATATTGGTCCTCTCCCTAAGTTCAAATCCAGCCACAGATATGTCCCCAAACAAGACATTTAACTATGTTTGCCTCACTTTTCTTATCTTTAAAATGAGCTGGAGAAAGTCATTCCAGTGTCTACTTCAGTATCTTTTCTAAGAAAATTCCAAATGAGATCATAAAAAGTCAGGTATAAGTGAGATGACTGGACAACAACAGCATAACCCATAGAAAAATGCTTCTACTCTGGTTGGCTTCTCCTTACTATTTGGGAGGGGAACTTTTTTTTCTACCAAGGACCATTTAGATATTTATAATGTCATTTGTGGGCCATTCAAAATTATCAGCTTAAAAACTCAAGCACTGGGAGGTTGTTGTAGACAGGTTTCAACTCATCATCACCTGAAGTTGCCTTGGTGGATGGGGCCAGACCAAATGATTTTATGGGCCATATAAGATCAGACATTCCCCATCCTTGCCCTACTACTATGCTTTTGGGTTACCACTTCTTTGCCACTGGTTGTTGTGTATTTAAGGGAAACAAATTAATTTCAGTAACAAATGAAAGCAAGTATGATTAAAGATGTTTATCTATGCTTTTGGAGAGAAAAAATCATGCAGTGAATGATTCCTTGCCACCTTTCCCTATATCAGAGTTGAATCAATAAATAGTCATTGAATACTTGACTATTTATGGAGATAAAAATATAGAATGTGTCACAGCTAGGTGGTGCAGTGGTTGGAGCACCAGCCCTGAAATCCGGAGGACCTGAGTTCATATCTGATCTCAGACACTTAATACTTCCTAGCTGTGTGACCCTGGGCAAGTCACTTAACTCTGCATATATATATACAGAGAGTGAGAGAGAGAATGTAGTCTCTATCTTGAAGGAATAATTATAAACAATAAAATAGTTTAAGTCAACAATCATAAAGACATTGGCCATTTGCTTGACAGAGATAATAAATTCTATCAGTTCAAAAAAGGAAATGATTGTGATGAGCTGGGATGGTCAGGCAAGACTTTGTAAAGTAGCTAGGATGCAAGTTGGGTCTTGAAGGTCCTAGGATTTGGATAGAGGGAAAAGGTAGGGCAGAGAACATTCCAAAGAAGAAGAATAAAAGATATGTGGCAAAGAAAAGTTTGGTGAAAAAGATTGAGTAGAGTGTGGAAGTTGAAAAGCCCAAAATGTGTTCAGTATGACAGTTTATAGAGCAATTTGGTGAGAATGGAAATTTTGTATAAAGAAATATAGAGAGATCAGACTGGATAGGCTGGAACTCAAGTTATTGTTAATAATTAAAAATACCATAAGAAACATAAATCCCTTCAATTCTGGGACAGAAAGATAATGGAGCTCTTTACATAGGCAAGGAAATGAGAGCCATGTGTAAGGAAGAGTTAGAAGACCAATTAGGATTAACATTTTATTACATTTACATGTACAAAAAGAGTACAAAGAAGAATAATGTATAGTAAGAATTAAAAGCTAGCATGGAAGCACCATCATGAAACGCTTTAAATGACATCATTAGGTTTTATAGTTGCTTCTACAGGTAAAAGGGGGTTCCTCATAATTTAATCCTATATTATATTTCCAGACTAGTCCATTGCCTAGCTCTGAGTGAGGAGAAGGAGATGCATATGTAAGATGTTGTAGCAATAGAAACAAGTTTTGACAACAGAGTAAATATATGAGGTAAATCAAAAGGACGATTCAAAGACAACCTTGAGGCTGCAAGCTTGGGTAATTCAAAAAACACTAATGAAGAACAAAAATAAGGAATTTCAGAAAGAGGTGGTTTGAGGAGAAACTAGTTTAGTTGAACAGCGTGCTTCAGGGATGTCCAGTTTGAAATGTTCAGAGAACAGGTCATACTCTTCATATTTTGTTATTTTAGAATTAGAAGCAGTATGATATACTGACAATGAGCACTATTCTTGGAATCAGGAGGATTCAAAAGACCCTTATTTATAGTAAAACTTTTTCTAAATTTCCCTGATTTTATTGTGAATTTCTCAAGAACAGAAACTGTCATACTTTTCTCCCCAATGCTTAGTACAGCCTTTTATACATAGTAGACACTTAATAATTGCTATTTTCATTCATTCATTTATCATCTTCTGTGATTCATATGTTATGATTTTATATAGTCATTAAAGATTGTCCCAATGTACTAGAAGCCTTTTTCTTTTACTATATTAAAGATAGCCATATAGCCCATGGCCTATCCATTTGTTATATCTCATTTTGTTACATGACCAGAATATCACCTTCTTTACTGGCTACATATGTCATCAATGATGATTTTTATACCACTTCTCCCATGAGTCATTTTTGTCAATATTCTGTAACCTACCATATATCTTTCTCACTTTGTATTTACTAAGAAAATTGAGATCATTTACTATAAGCTCCCTCTTCTCCATTTTTCTTCATCCCCAAACCCCTTGACACTTCATTCTCCTTTCCTTGAGACCTAAATAATGAGGCAGCCCTTTTCTTCACAAAGACCAGAATTGTGCACTCTTGATCCCATTTCCTACCATTTTCTCTAGAAATTGCCCCCTCAAACATCTCTCCCCTCTTTCTTTCTGTGTGTATGTGTGTCTGTGTCTGTCTCCCTCTTTCTTTTTTTTTTAACCTCTCTGTTTTTTACTACTCTGTTGAAACCTTCTCTTTCTAAATATTCTTTCCTCTCTAGGTTTTTGTGATAGTACTTTTATTACCTACTTGACCATTTCTTCTTAGAAATGCTAAATGCTAAATGATCCTCCATATCATACTCCCTAACTGTGGGCATTTTTCAAGGCTGTATTTAAATTTTCTCTTTTCCTTATCTCTCTTTGTACTCTCTATTAGTAATTTTATCCGTCCCTAATGGTTTTTAATTATTATTTCTATGCAGATGAATCACAGATGGTTAGGTCTAGCCTCAGTCTCTCATGACTCCTGGTCAAAAATCACCATCGACCATTTCAAGCATGTATCAAAATTCTACAGGTCCAAAATGGAATTCTTCTTTCTCCTCCTAAGCATACCCCTCCACCAGACTTCCCTATTTCTGTTGATATCATTACTATTCTTCCAGTTTCCCAGATTTGAAGCCTTAGCATTATTCTAGGTCCTCACTATCCCTTGTCCCACATATCTGACCAGTTACTAATCTCCTAATTTCTATCTACCTCTCTACTATCTTTTCTCTCATCCAACTCCTTTCTCTCACATACCCACCTTCTTAGATCTGACTCTTAGCACATATCACATGGACTATTGTATGGCCTCTGCTTTAGTCTCCCTCTACATCTCAACCCATTCTAATTCATCTTCTGCACAGCAACAAAAGTGATTTTCCATAAGCATTGATCTGATTACATCATCTCACACTCAGTAAACTCCAAGATCTTCCTATTGTCTCTGATATAAAACTTAAACTCCTGTTTGTATTTTTAAAGCCCTTTACCATCTAGCCCTAACTTATATTTCCAGACTTATTTTGCATTATTCTCCTTTCTACATTTTATTGTCTGACCTAAATGGCCTTCCCTCTGTCTCTCACATATGGTACTATTCTCAAAATCTGAAATTCCTTCAAGTCTCATTCAGCTTTAGGACCATTTTCTCCGTGAAGTCTTTTCCTCATCTTCCATTCCTCCCTTCTTAAGTTCCTTGAACTTAAGTGTCATATATTTCTTTTCTATTTATTGTTTATATTTATATAAGTACATGTCTCCCTCTATAGGATATAAACTCCTTAAGAGGAAAAATTTATATAACTTTGGATACCTAGCACCTAGTACAGTGTCTGGTATTTAAAAGGTCTTCATTGATTGATTGATTGTTTTTCTATTGCTAAATCTCTCTTAAAAGCTAGCTTCTAAGAGAGAGAAAGAGAGAGAGAGAGAGAGAGAGAGAGAGAGAGAGAGAGAGAGAGAGAGAGAGAGAGAGAGAGAGAGAGAGAGAAAGCACTAGCTTCTGCTAGAAGAAATTATGGTAATAGTTGTGTTATTAGAACAATTTCTCAGATATTGGGAAATCTGAACAATTCTACATTATAGATATATTTTCATTATTAACTGCTTTTATCATGTTTTTTAAGATCTTCTTGCTTAGACTGATTTCTGTATCAAGGGAGTTTTGTTGCCATGGTCTTAAAATCACTAACAACCAAGGTTTGCAAAACCTCACTCAACAACTCTATTCCCTTTTGGAGACACACTGGTTTTTGCTCTATGACATATAGGAGATAAACTTAACTCAGAGAAAAGAACCTGAGATTCATCCAGTGATTTCACCATCTTCTCCTTTTATTTCAGATCGAACTGACTGGGATGCCAAGAGAGGATATTCCGCAACTTTGGAGGACTCCTTGGGCCAATGGATGAACCAGTGGGGATGCAGAAATGGGGGAAGGGGCCCAATGTGACAGTGACTGTCATTTGGGTTGATCCTGTCAATGTCATTGCAGCCACCTATGATATTTTGATTGAGTCCAGTGCTGAGTTCACACATTACAAACCACCTTTGAACTTGCCCCTCCGGCCTGGAGTTTGGACTGTCAAAATTCTGCATCACTGGGTGCCAGTTGCTGAAACCAAGTTCCTTGTTACTCCTCTGACCTTCTCTAATAAGCAGCCTATTAAGCCAGGTAAGCATCTTTCACTTAGATTTTTCCTAGGAAGATAAACTTTTACCCATAGCATAAATTGGGTTTTCTATAGTAGTGGTAGTGGAAGTAGTAGTAGGGTAACTACTTGATGAAATGGATAGAGCACTGGATTTTGAATCAGGAAGATTCATCTTTCCTCATAATAATACTATGAATAGGTAATACAAGTAATGTCCCCATGAGGAAATTGAACCCCAGAGACTTCAAATGATTTGCCCAATTTCATATAGCTAGTTAAGTATTGGAGCTGGGATTCAAACTCATGTCTTCCAACTCCAGTCCAAATATTCTTCCCTTAATACTTTGCTGCCACTGGATTCTTCAGATGTCTGAGATGTATTTCAGGTGTATGAGGACCACACTGGGACAGTATATCTTCAGTGTTTCCAGTATTTTCCTCAGTGAGGTAAAATCCAGCTTGTTTGCTATGAATAGCTTCTTCGTTTTCTCCCTCCATGCTAAAGCGACTCCATCTGTCTAATATTTAATATATACCAGACAGATGAAACTCTCCCATCGAGCCTCCTGAAGTTCTTGATCATATTTATGATGGGATGGAAAATAAACTGAGCCAGGCGTTTTGCTATCAGTGAATCTTGCCGTTCGTGCAATACCAACATCACCAGGCAACTGCTGAGAGCTAATGCACTCTAATTTTCCCCCAGAGGGGTCTGACTTAACATATTTCTCAGCAGGGCACCTAACATGCCCATTTTTTTCCACATTGTTTTTGTTTTTTTTTTTTTAACTTTTTAAGTTGCACGTCTCCATTTAAACAACAATAAACAGAGAAGCCAAAAAATGCATTTCAGCCATTGTTAGCTCATCAATAATGATGTGCTGGTTGTCAATTTTGAAAAATGCACAATGTGGGGGAGGAAGATAGAATTTTGGCCCTGGGGATTTATAACTTCGAGAAGGGGATGCATTAATTTGCCTGTATGTAAATTAAGTTAGCTTTCTTTGTTCTTAATTCTTTATGAAGACTGAGGTGAAAGCATAGACTGTCTTCCTGATGCAGATACATACTGTTTGTTAAGTCTATAACCTACTAATTGCTGTTCAGAACATGCATAGAATTCTGACTTCTCAAGGGTGACCTGGGGACAGAGGTTGGGTCTCAAGAAGCCCCTTTTCCCCTCCAAATCTCCAGGGTAGTGATAAAACATGCGCTCTTTTACTCTGAGCTACTTGAGAACAGAGACTCCCTTCTGGAATTCTTTGTGTTGTCAGCACTGAGCACAGTACCTAAAACATAGTAAGTGTATAATGAACGTTCATTGACTAACTGATTGATTACTTGCCTTTAATCCTTAGCTTCACACACACACACACACACACACACACACACACACACACACACACACCCTAGCAGCTAGGTGATATAGTTAATGGAGTACCTTACTTGAGGATGCCTCATCTTCCCGAGTGGAAATCTGGTCTCAAATACTTACTTAACTGCCTGATCCTGAGGACAGCACTTAACTTTGTTTACCTTTGTTTCCTCATCTGTTACATGAGTTGAAGAAGAAAATGGCAGACCATTCCAGTCCAAGAAAACTCCAAATAGCATCGCAAAATATTGGATATAACTGAAAACAACCCTAAAACAAATGTATGCATGACACATTGAGATTATGAGAACAGTCTTAGCAGCCCCTCTCCCTAGCTGTTCAAGCAGCAGATAGTACAAAAAAAGAGTAGCTAAAAAGTCACCCAGTTAGGATCATTTTAAAGGTTAAGTTGTGCCCCGTTTCTAACTTGCATTTTTCCATTTTGGGAAATGGTTCCATCTCATGCAAAGTGAAGATCAGGGTCATTCAACCATTGCTGAACAGACAATGCTTTGCTAGTAATTGCTAACATTTTGCTAACGATGTTCCAGTTACAAAGAACACGAAGGTGGGAGAAATACAATTTGTAAAACGATTCATCAAGAGTAATTAGCTATTGATGTGTCCCTAGTAATCTCAAGAAATCTGATGAGGTAGAATTGAGGAAAATTTAATTACCGAGGAAAGCATCAAGAGTTGGTGTTGTAATAGCGTTTCCCATATTAGCCTCACTTCTCGTAAGGGTTTTTAACTCAGCAATAATATTTGGCTTCTCTGTTTCAAAATTTTCATTAGCTGCTCCTTTTACTTTGAATTTCCTGGCTTTTGTTGCTTCATCACCATTTTATTATTTGTACTTTTTACCCCTCCTTCAACACCACCCCACTTAGGCAGAATGAAGGCATTATAAAGCTATGACAAAAAAATTAGGACAGGTTCTGTTCCACTGGCAAATGATGTCTACCACTGTCTAGAGATGACATGATTTCTATTTACCAGAAATCTGGGGGTAGAGTTAAAAATACATGATTGAGTCATTAACAAGAAGAGGTTTTTATTTTGTTCCCTTAAAATATCTAGATACAATTATACATCTTTAGGTTTTTTAGCATAACACATATCATATTTTTTTAAAGTGATCATTAATCTATATTCCATATAGGTTTATCTATCCATCCATTCATTCATTAAAGAAATACTAAGTATACCTGGTATCTGCAGAACAAAATTACTTCCTTATTTTTTAATTTCTATGAGGAGAACTAAAATCTGGAGAAATCCAAATCCAAGACCCTAGGTCATATCCAGGAATAATACTTGGGAGGCTAATTTCTCAATCTTTGCTGCAGAGGGCTGCTACCATTTTTGTTTCGTGTAAAATAAGGAAGTTTATATGAAGTCTTTTTTTGAAGATGACTACACTTTGCAATTTCATTCCTTTCAGTACAGCTATTCATCAATGTCAGTCCTGGTATTGGCCACAATGGATGCTAATCATATCTCTGTTATTTTCACATATATATACATCCTAGTTAATGTCACTTGTACCTTAGGCATTTCTAGAAGAAATATGCCATTTAAATCGAAGAAAGAATGAAGAATAGTGCAATTATGCTTGCTGAGAAAGTGCTTGATTGTAAACTTCCCCATGAGATGCATTCTTTTCTAGAAGGCCCATGAATTGGATTTCCTGGCTAGGCAACTAGGTGGGTTAGTGATTAGAGTACCACATGTAGAATTGGGAAGAGCGGAGGTCAAATTGGGACTCAGGCACTTATTGTCTACATGACTCTAGGCAGATCATTTTACTTTTTCAAATTCCTGTCGTTCTCCCTGAAATGGCGCAAAGCTGTGTTTGAAAAGAAAATGGACACCAAACACAAAGGCTTCAGAAAGTTTGTCCACCAAAGGTGGATGAACTAAAAAAAAGATTACAAATATTTCCAGGTTAGAATTTGCACAAAGGTGCATTAAATTCTGCCCCCAAAAGGGACAACCAATATAAGAACATATGTGGAATTCAAATATTACTTTATTTTTTCTTTTAAAGGAACAGCCACATAAAAGACAGCTAACTAAGTTGTATAGTAGAGAGAGTACAGAGCCTAGAGTCAAGAAGACCTGAGTTCAAATCTGGTAGTGTGACCCTGGACAACTCGCTTAATTGCTACCTGCCTCAGTTTCCCTATCTGGAAAATGAGAAGAATAATTGCTTCTACCTCTCAATCTACCATAGATGGATGGTCAGAAAGAAAAGTTACAAATATCAGAATTATTGTGAGCTAACTTTACACTGAGCATCTTCTGATAAGGAAATGGTCTTAGACCAGGTCAGCTATGAGTCACCTCAATGAAGGTTACCAGTTGGTAATTAGCCAGAATTTTCAACCAACTAACTTATTGTTCTCTTATTAGAGAGTAAAAGGAGGAGATAATTTTTCAAAAAGCAAATTTTTAGGGAACATATATTCTGGAGCTAGTCTGCTTTGTACCCAGTCTCTTATACATCTACAATCCTGAATGTTGGTTTTTATAGTAATGCCCTACTACAAGATATTCAGTTTTAAAATGATCAGTTGTGTTTAGCAGATTATCCTCACTGAAACAGGAAAGTGAGTTAATCAGTTTAAGAAATATAGAAAGAATGAGATCTGAAATAAGCAAAACAATGATTCTGAATTAAGAGGAATCCCCTATTCCCTGAGCATAGTAGGAATCAAAATTTCTCTGCCCATGCAAAGGCTTGGCATGTAAGTGTTGATAGCAAGCAAATCCATGATATGGTGCTTGCATTGAGGGAAAAAAAAATTAAATTTTTAATTCTCTGGTAAGTAGAGATCAGGAAGGTACTCATCTGAAAGTGGAAGACAAGGCCACCTCTCAACTTTGGAGAAAAGTGTCAGGGACTTGTCAGCCAGAAAACAGAAGGAAGGGAAGCAGCATCTCTATTTCCCTAACTACAAGGACTTCTAGATTTGCTAAATTAGAGACAGAGCTTGAAAACAGCATAGAGTCCAAATTCAATTACCATGAGCTGGTTAATTCATAATGAAAAAACATTATCAATGGCATATTGGTGGAAATTAAGGGAATATAGAAACAGAGTGCAGGGAATCACTCCAAGCTCATGTCTTACTACAAACCTTCTCCACCTTATTTGCTAAGCAGTATCCCTGTGGCTTAGCACAATGACTTTCAAGTAGTAAATTCTTAATAAATGTTTGTGAGATTGGATTGGATGGGTCATAAATAAAGGCATGGAATGCTCACTGTGGTTTCCCTTTCATTAAAAAAAAAATTTACTGAGCTCCAACTAACTACTTGGAACTGGCTTAGATGCTGGGGATTAAAAAAAAAAAAGATTTCTTTTAAAAAGATACAGGTCCTTTTAGGGGAACTATCTGCCAAAGAATTATAATGTAAAGTAGAATATATGACCTCATAAAGATATCAAAATGACAGGAATGAGAAGAATAAAAGTATATTTCATTGTGGTAACTAGAGAGCCCCCATTTGAGCTAATGAGCCCTAAATTGTCTCAGGAAAAGATTTTTTAAAATAAAATCTTATTGGTAGATTTTGATTTTATATCAATGAAATGTTCCCCCCATATTCCTCCGTCTTCCTTCTTTAAAAAATTCCTTTGTATCCTTTCTGTAACATACACACACACACACACACACACACACACACACACACACACACACACTTATCTATATAAGTAATCCTAGGGGGACTCTTGAAAAACTCAAGTCAAGAGGCCCCCCACAGAATCACTTCATTGCCCCTGCCCCACTCTAGACTCATAGGTGATTCAACTGATGTGCTGTATTTTGAGTTCAAAAACATAGGTTTGAATCCTAGCTCTGTCACTTAATATCCACATTACCTTAGCAAGTCATTTGACCTCTTCAGGCATCAGTTGTCCCTTTTGTAAATCAAAGGGTTGGATTGAAGTTCCTGTAAGGCCCCTCTCAGCTCTAAGTATCTAGATCAGATGATCCATTGAGGAAAACCCCCATCCAGTTCAGTGAGAATATTCCTCATCTCTCCCCTCCCCTCTGACCACTTCATTACCTATGAAATAGCAGAGCTGCTGGGAGACCAATTTGTGATAGAGCCCTTTCTAGACATATTTCGGACTTTTAAAGCTTAAAAATTGGGATGAATGTATTTGAGAAAGCAGGGAGGTAAGTAAGAAGGAGGAGGAGGAGGAGGAAGATGACGATTATGATGAAGAGGCTTATAACATCATAGTCACAGCAGTTCCAAGGCTTTCTTGTTCCCAGTCCTACTGCTTCCTTCTCCTCCTGGAGGTTGCTGGTATCAGCACAAAGTTCTAGCTATGAAGAATAAAAAAGAGGATCTGGTTATGTTCAGTTTCTACAATAAGCATTTAATAAGCGCCAACTGTGAACATTGTACAGTGATAGTAACCGAAGCCAATGGAAAGTTTAGATGGGTGATCTCTGCCCTCCTGTAGCTTATTGGTAATGGATATAATACACATACTATAATTTAAAATGATACAATACCTATTACAGTTCCTGGCACATAGAAGGTGCTTAATACCTACTTATTGATCAATTAATCCTCTTCTTTCAGGGATCAACCAGGACACCAACTCCTCTATGAATCCTTCTCTGAGCCCCCACCAGAAGTGATTCTTTTCAAAATTTTCCATGTTCACTCTGTCTCATCTCTCGCTTGGTCTTAGCATATTCTGCCTTTTATTATAGATTATAGTTCTTTGGCAAATAACTCCCCTGGAAGGACCATATCTTTTTTTTTTTTTTTTTGTTAATTCCCAGCACCTAAACTAATTCTAGGTACATAATTAGAGCTTAATAAATTATTTTTAATGGAAAATAGGGGTTTGTTTTAGTTCCCATTTAGCCCTTTGCAAAAGGTTTTACCTGTTTTGTCCCCAAATTTCTTTGTACTATTATTGGAAGTGGGGTAGCTAGGTAGAAGAGTGGATGGAATGCCAGACTCAAAGTCAGAAAGGCTCATCTATATAAGTGCAAATCTGGCCTCAGAGACTTATTGGCTGTGTGACTTCAGTCAAGTCACTTTACCCCGATTGCCTCAGTTTCCTCATCTGTAACATGAAGAAGAGAAGTAAATGCAAACTGTGTCATTATCTTTGCCAAGAAAATGCCAAATGGGCTCACTCAGAGTTAGACATGAATGAAAGCTAATCAACAACAAAATTGTTGGAAAAAAGAACAGAATGGTAGAATAATGATATGTACCCTATCTTCTTTGCCAGTTTGTTGTAGGATCAAATGAGATCATGACTATGATGGTTAAAAGAACTATATAAAGGCAAGGCATTATGGTTACATTTGTAAAGCCAGCCTGGAGGAAAGCTTTGAAAGAACAGTTGTAATGCAGAAAAAGACACAGCTCAGTGGCAGTTCTAGAATTTCATGGCTGTGAATTTCCATTTCTGACCCCAGCTAATATTTTTCAACAGCCAAATGACAAGAATGACATTCTCTTCTCTCTAGGAGAGAGGCCATTATTCTCTCCCTACTGGGATGGAGCATGTATAAAATGGAAGCAAGATGTAAAGTGCTATAGAATTACTGAATAGTCATGATTGCATAGATAGCCACAGCTGCAGATGTTGCTGTAAAAGGAGCCAGACCCTACTCAAAGAGCCTTTGGTATCCCCCGTCTCTCTTTCCTTCCCCAGAAAGAGAGTCCCTGGCTTATTCAACTTCCCCCTCCTCATACTTACTCTTCTTATTGCTCACTGGTCCCATCTGTTGAATGGTTAAGTTGTTTCTAACATTTCTTGCTATTGGGATAATAAAGCTTTCAGAGCTTTCCCTCTCCCAAGGAAAAATGCTACCCATCTCTAACAACTAGAAATAAATTTAGGATTCCTTTGGTCTTTGGTAAAAGATCTAAATCCATGAGAATGAATAAACCAACTTATGTTCCTTCCTATGTCCATGTGCTATGGGTAATATAAATGAGTAAGTCATGGTCTCAGCCCTCAAGATACTTGCATTGTAAATAGGCAAGAAAAAAATGCCAGAAAGAGGTCACAAGCATTAAGTCACATGGTACTATCACCATAGGAAGGCATGCAGAAGACAGACATTACTATAGGCTGGAATATTCTGGAGGAAAAAATTGAGAGTTTTAGATTACATCGGGCCTTAAAGAAAAAGAAGAATTTGGACAATTGAAGAAGAGGGAGTGAATTCCATATGTTCATGCACTGTGGCAAGAATTTAAACAATGAGCACAAGGACAGAAACAGAAATTATAGTGAAGAATATATAAGAGAATGGTGAGCAAGTAGTCTGAACAAAAGGGAAATAATGAGAAATAAGATTAGACAACTAGAACAAAGCCAAATTATGGATCAGATACAGTATCTTAAACATGGTTTGCTAAGCATCAGAACCCTATGTAGCTCTCATTTATGTTTTTAAAAATGAAACTAAATACATAAGTATATATTTAGTTTTATATATATAAATATATATGTTAATGTATGAGTGTGTGTATGTATGTGTAAGCTTGCAAACTTCCTTCTTTAATAGTAAGAACATTTTTAAAATTAATGAAGATCTACAATGAAGAAACATTAGCAGCTTTTCCCTACAAATAAGGATAAAGCAAAGGTACTCCCTGTACCTTCTAAATTACTTGACATTTCTAGAAATATTATATATCAAGCAGAAATAACAAGTATTTATATAGTGCTTTAAGGTTTACATAGCACATTACAATTGCTCTCTCAGTCCTGTAAAGTTGGTGATATTATTATTCCCATTTTTCCATTGTTCAGTCATTTTCAATTGTGTCTAATTCTCCGTGATTCCATCTGGCTTTTCTTAGCAAAGATACTGGAGTGGTTTGCCATTTGCTTTTCCAGCTCATTTTCCAGATATAGAAAGTGAGATAGACAAGATTAAGTGACTTGCCCAGGATCACACAGCTAGTAAGTGCCTGAAGCAGAACCAAAACTCACATCTTTCTGAATCTACTTTCTGTTGTTCCATCTAGCTGCCTCTCAGTTTCTTGCGAATGGAATGATGTCATGAAAACAGTGTTTTAGGACAGCTAGGCTAACTGTGGAACATAGAAGGGACTGAAGAAAGGAAAGAATAAAATCAGCTAGAAGACTATGAAAATATATTGTAATTAATTATATGTATATGTGTATATGTGTGTATGTGTATATATATATAAAATGTCCTGTGTCTCCTACTAAATCATAAGTAAGATGAGTTGAGGGCAGCACCTATCTATGTCTTATTTATTTTTGTATTCTAAACATTATGTGGAAACCAATGTCTTAAACATAAGCACTCAAATAAATGTTTGTTAAGTGAATAAATTAGATCCTAGACTGGAAAAAAGTAAGATGGAGAAGGAATACATCTGTGAGATGGTTCAAGAGAAGAAATGACAAAACTTCGTGATAAATTGAATCTAGAAGATTAAAAAAGGGAAGAATACAAAATGTTTAATCTAAAAAGATAGAAATATATAACGTCAAAGGTAGAATATGGTTGTTGGGAAAGAATTTATTGGGGAAGGAAAGTTTAATTTTAAACATAATGGAAAAGTCTTTTGGATAGCAGTAAGTTTATGAGAGTGTACAAAAACATAAAACGTCCATACTAACAAAACAAAAAAGAGAGAAATTTAAAAACAACACAGTCTCAGCAAAAGAAACTGAGTGAACCATAAATGAATTGCCAAAGATTGGGAAGGAAAGGAACACTTGACCAGTTAGATTTCAAAGTAAAAGCTATCAAATATCTAAAACGCAATTAATATTTATGCTACAGAAATTATTCTTCAAAATAGAAATTAAAGCCACTATATAAAACTCCTTCTGGGAAGACAAATAATGGTCCTGAGAGATGTCCGAAGCAGAGACAAAGAGAAAACTATAAGACAATCTCCCTAGTGAATATTTATGCAATTTTTAAAAATTCTCACAAGAATATTACCACAATGTATGCAGAAAATAATTCACTATGACCAAGTATGGATGTAACAATAATTCAACACTAGGAAAACAATTAGCATAATTAATAATGTAAATAACAAAGCTAACAAAAAAACCTAATGATTTTCCCCCAGGTTCACAAAAAGCCTTTAATTAAAAAAAAAAACTCATTTACATTTTAAAATAAATAAATATAAGCATGGAAGGGCCCTTCTTTAATAAAATTATTTATATATATATATATATATATATATATATATATATATATATATATATATATATATAAAAAACCAAGAACTCTTTGCAATGAAGAAATACTTTCAGCTTTCTCAATATAGTGGAGATAAAGCAAAGACATCCTCAACCCCCCAATTATTTGACATAATTCTAGACATATTATATCTCTAGCAGAAACACAATAGAATAAAATTCAAGGTATAAACATCCGCAAAAAGAAGACAAAATTATCTCTATTTACAGCTGACATGATGTACTTAGAAAAAAGAGAGAATCAGCAAAGAAACTAATTGAGATGATTGATAGTTTCAGCAAGATAGCAGAATACAAAATAAATCTTCATAAATCATCAGTACTTCTGCACCATACTAACAAATGGAGGGAAAGAAATAGAAAAACTTCCATTTAAAATAATCATAAATTACGTTAAATACCTGGAAACTTACCTATCAAGACAAATGTAAGATTCATATAAATAAAACTACAAAATACTTTTTACAGAAATAAATCAAAATTCACTATTCCTAGTTGGGCCATGTTAATATAGGAATGACTGAAAGTGCAACCTAAATAAATTTTAAAACTTAATTTTTTTACTAATCAGATTACTGAGGAGAGCTGCCTTTTAAAGTTATACAAAATAATAACAAAATTCTTTTGGAAAAACAATAATTTCAAGGAGAACATAGTGAAAAAAAAATTCTAACAGGAAAGGGGAATAATAGCATTGTTAGATCTGTTATATTGTACCACAGTTATCAGAACTATATGGTAGAGTAATTCTGTGAATAAACATTTATTGTGTCTATTTCTTCAAGAAACTTACAATGTAAAAGGGGAAAGAAACAGAAAAGTTGGAAAGGGATCCTCATAGGGGAGATGCAGGGAAAATCCCAAAGTTATAAGTCAAGTGAGGAGGAGGAGAGACCCTAGGCTGAAATTGCTCCTTAAGGGAGCTTTATTGGTCTTCATGATCTCACCCTCCCATCCAAATCAAAAGGTACAGGGCTGACAGGATTATATAAGATGTGAAAGTTTTTACAATGCATCTAGATGAACAGATTAAAAGCACAGAAGTCGCATGAAATGGAACAAATAAGCAAGAAACTGAAGTGATTTGAAATAGTGGTCAACTAATAAATTACTGGTAAAGACTTGGTTTTTGACAAGAACTATTGGGGAAAACTGGGAAATAGTTTGGCAGAAATCAGGTTCAGACAAACATATTATGTAATGACAATAAATAATAATAATAACTAGCATTTATTAAGCACTTACTATATACCAGGCATTGTGCTAAATATTTGTATTATCTCAGTTTATCTTCACAACAACATCAGGACATAAATGTTGTTATTATTCTCATGTTTTTAGTTGAAGAAATTGAGGCAGTAAATTAAATTTGAGTTCAGGCCTTTCTGACTACAAGCCCATTGCTTTATCCACTCACTACACTAGCAGCTTCTAAAGACCTGGGAACAAAGTGGATAACTATCTTGAGAAATGGAAAAAATAAGCGCAACAACAACAACAACAACAATCCCTACAGTATCTGAATTGAAAATTACTCATATGAGGAAGTAGAAGAAATAAGCATTTTTAAGTATCTACTGTATATCAAGCACTGTGCTAATCACTTTACAAGTATTATTTCATTTGACCTAAGGAATTGCGAGAAAGGTGAATCAATGCAAAACAGTTGTGCTGCACACTATGACTCCAAATATGTAAATGTAAATTTTAAAAATCACTAAAAAGAAGTCAAACTATGCATTAGAAAAAAGCAAGGTAAAGTTTAGAGAACTACCCCCCCTACTCCCCCACCCCCACTGCTCCTAGAGGTAGGGACCACAAAGACAGAATATTGACAGAAGTCACTCTATTAAATATTTTTGCTTAAATTATTTGTCACGAGGGAGGGATAGATATTGAGGAGTCTAAAAATGGCTGTAATATCAAGATAAAATATTAAAAATAAAATAAAAGATAATGAGAAGAAATTGAAGCTAATAAAGAAGCTAGGATTTGCTAATACAGTAGATAGACCATTAGACCTAGACTCAAGAAGACCTGAGTGCCTTTGATACTCTATGTGACCCTGAAAGAATCTGATAACCTCTGCCTCAGTTTTCACATCTGTAAAATGGTGGTGTTGAAGGATCAAATAAGATAATATTTATAAAGAACTCCTTTTTTTGTCAATTAGTCATACACAACTCTTTGTAACCCCCTTTGGGGTTTTCTTAGAAAAGATACTGGAGTAATTGGCTATTTCTTTTTCCAGCTCATTTTTCAGATGAGGAAACTGAGAAAGAGTAAAGTGACACAACTATTAAGTAAGGCTGGATTTGAACTCGGATCCTCCTGACTCTAGGGCTGGCACTCTGTCCATCGCACCATCTAGTTGCCCACAAAATACATTACAAAACTTAAAGCTTTATATAAATGCTATCTTGCATATACTCTCACCCCCCTTTTCCTTCTGTTCCCCGCCCCGCCCCACCAAAGGTAGAAAATATGTAGGGAAGGATGAGAAAAAATAAGATCTAGACCACAGCAAAAATAATCAGCTTTAGAGAGGAAGAAAGTTCCCTGTTTTTCTTATCCTGAAAGCAAGCATTAGAATTTAAGTGTAAGAAGGCAACTAGATGGTGCAGTGGAGAGCACCAATCCTGAAGTCAGGAGGACCTGAGTTCAAATGTGACCTCAGACACTTAACACTTCCTAGCTAGTCACTTAACCCCAATTGCCTCAGGGGAAAAAAAAAAGAAGATTTTATGGATTAATTGGGAGTTAACCTGGGAATAAGTGTGGCATAGTATAAATAGCATTCTGGATTTGAAGTCAGACAACTGAAGTTCAAGTGATCTCTCTGCCATTCATCTAGTGTTACCCTGGGCACTAACTTTCACGTTTCCTCATCTGTTAAATGGGGGGGGGGGGGGGGAGTTGAAATGTTTGACCTCTGAGGTGACTGCCAGCTCTGAAACTAAGATGCTGCTGTCCTTGCTGGAGAAGACAATGATTGTAGTGGAATAACCACAGAACTCATGAGTGCCTGCTCCTAGTTCCATGCCCAGGCTTTTATATGACATGATGCATTGTCCATCCCTGTAATACCTGCCTCTGGAGTAGTGGGTGCAGATGGATCTTCTGAGGTCAAGAGTTCTGAACTGCTGAAGTAGGGATAAAGTCCATATAACTGGGATATAACAAGCTCCTGGGAGAGGCAGACAACCAAAAAGCCTGAAAAGCCTAGGTTTGGAAACGAAGCGGATCATACTTTCTCAGCCATTTGGTAATGAAATTAGACCCATGAGAGGCTGCTGAGCTTCTAGCCACACTGAGATTGGGAGACCCAGTTGGTTTCAAAAATAACAACTAATTTACACCACGTTTTCCCCCCTTTGTCTTTTCAGATGAGTCCTTGAAGTTTCACAATGGACCTCCTCGTAATGCCTACATGGAACAGAGTTTTCAGGGCCTGAACCCAGTTCTGAATATCCCCATCAATTTAGCCCATGTGGAGCAAGCACGCAGGAATGCAGCCATCACTGGCCCAAAGCTGGAGAACTGGGTGGACTCGTTAGTTGGAGGAGTCTGGTCTGCAGTGGATATTTGTGCCATTGGCCCTACCGCCTGCCCCGTCATGCAAACATGCAGCCAAACTTCCTGGAGTTCCTTGAGCCCAGACCCCAAGTCTGAGCTGGGAGCCATCAAACCCGATGGTCGGCTGAGGTAGCATCTGGTTGTGCTATAGAATTTAAAAGAGAATTTCACCTTGAGTATATGGGATTCTGAAACCTCTTTCACCTCCAGCCCTCTCCCAACCAGTAGTTCCCAGGCTGGAGAGAAACTTTTATATTCACAATTTGTTTGAAATCTAGGGTTAAAGAACCAAAGTGGGAGCCTGGCATTGTTCTCCCTGTAAATAAGCTCAGGAGATTGATAGATTGCCCCACCCTGGTCCTAAGGCAGTCATATGTTTTCATTTTCTTCTTTAAAGCTCTTCCCTTTGGCCAGACATCTAGATAAACCATGGATTTAGTCTTGTGTCTGATCCCAAAGGACTATGGGAATTCTGTAGCTGATAAGTTCACTCCTCTGTGAACCAAAAAGCCCTATGAGTATTCATCAAATCCATCAGGAATCCCCCAGAATGCTAAGTGGAAAGAAAAGCCCAAAAGTGATTTCCCAGATATTGAGGGTTCTCTATCACCCATTTAATAGATGGCCTATTTTTCTTTATAGCTCAAATGGGCAGGAAATGATACTTGCTATATTTACTTTACAATGATGGCCACACTTCCTTACATACACACTTACAGCATGTAGTTGATGTATTTCAGGGATGAAAATGCTACTGGTCTATGGCCACTTCTCATCGTTGGCTGGTGCTATAGGCAGATGAATGTGAGAAGTTGGGACAATGACAGTTACCTCATGTAGTCTCCCAGATATTTAAAGGGACACTTGCCTGAGTCCCTGAAGAATGGGAATTTGACATATGCAACTGGTATGAGGTGGATGAGACACTGGACAGAGCTAAGTTCCTTGAATGAAAGGCAGAACAATGCCAGACACCTGCAGGGGTTCTCCCATTTCCAAGGCCAATCCTTGCCAGGTGCATGATCGGTGCTGGTTATGAGTGACCAAATTGCATGACCTAAACTTTTTGACCCCGAATATTTTGGGAAGTCCTTTTCCAATCAAGTTTTTAAAGATATCTCTTTTCTTATATGCAATGCCAACTGGGTACCTTACATAGACCGTAAGGATAAGATCAGGGTTTAGATCTTCAGTTATTTGGGGGCAATTTGTTTTGGTTTTTAGTTTTCAATTATTTGAGTTGCTACAAAGATCAAGGTTTTCCTTCAATTCAACAAATTGAATGCCTATGATAAGTAAAGCAAGGACACACCCCATCAAACGGCCCCCCATTCAAACTGGAGAAAAATAAGCTATTGGGGTTATACCTCCATCATCCTCTACTATCCCATAGGGGTGAAATTCTCTTTTAAAAACTGCACACTTGATTACAAAAATGACCTAGACATGGAGCACCCAGCCCTTGTTCTGTTTCTCTCCATAGTGTTGGTTTGAAGCTACTGAAGTTTGCTTTGGACTTGAAATAGTGAGGTCAGCTGTGCTGATATTATGTCAGAGCATTAAATGTTATATGGAGCCAGGGATGCAAACAAGGACACATAGAAGGAACACTTTAGATATTTATTATTTATATGTTTTAGTCAATGACTAATTAGTAGGTGCTGTTTTTTGCAGCTTGACAATTATGTTATCATACTAACTAAAGCTGCCTTTATTCACAAAAGGCTCCCCACCCTTTCTCAGCCCCACCCCACTCTCAATTTGTGACTGTTGCTGACCCAGGGGTGTTAGAACACTTGTTATGTTTCCACCCAGATTGTCAGTAGGAGATGGAGTCATTCTCTTCCCATATCAATGGCAGGCTGATGCCCCCCCCCAAATTGTTCTCTTAGTCAACCCCTAGTGACAGCAGTAGGGCCTCCCCGTCCAAGTCCAAAAGGCTCTGGACAGGAGCCCTCTATACTTTGTGTAGGAGTCTTGTAGCTTCTCCGCAAAGCCAGGGGGGTGCCTAGAGACTGCAGCTCACATATATTCTGGATCTTTCTTTCCCTTTAACCCTTAAGTTATGGATCATTCCTGTCTCCTGTCCTATTTGCTGATGAATATCCTTCAGCAAATCTCACTTCTGGAGCCCAGATTTGAAGTGAGATAACTGAGGGGAATGGTGTAAGAAGGTTAGTCCATCCTATGTGTGAAGCCACCTGGACAAAATTTAATGGAAATACTCCTGCTCCTTGGTCACTGAAAACAAAGAGGCTTTCAGAAATCTTAGTCTCAGTTCCACAGAAGTCCCATGTTGCTTGTATAGCAATATGTAAATAATTGTGCAGGAGGTTTAAAAACTTAGAGACCAAGATACTTCTCTATACACTGTTCTCTGTGGAAGTATGATAGCAAGAGCTTCACTGAACATTCTGGTTTTTAAAGCAGCAAAAATACAAAATCTTTCTGTAACCTCTCTCTCTCAATCAGCCAGCTCAGTATCTGTATTTGTAGCAGTATTATTGGGGTGACTTCAGGCCCGAGCCCAGATGTATCAGTGTGGTTGATATCAGCCTACAGTCACCCAGAAGTTGTACCTACTACGCTCAATGACATTTCTGACTTAAAATCCTGGAATAAGTGGAGAAACCCCAGAGTTATTTCTGGGAGAGTCCAAGCTGTGAATTTCTTCTTCTATGCTTAACTCCCCATCCATCCTGCTGTAGGAAAGTAGGTTGGGATGTGGAACACCCTCATTGGGGTTTTCACATTTTGGGACCAGAGAATATACCTTTGTAGATGTTACATTTGGTGAAAAGGAGAATTCTAAATGAGAGCCCAATTGCACCAAGACTTCATGATAACATTTTTCCAAACAAAAACGTTCAGCCTGTTTCTCAGCCCTACCCAGAGACTAATTTGATTATTATTTGGAGAACACATTGGAAAAGCCAACTGTGATCATGTGCTCTTGTTTTCTGTGGAAAAGTCACATTTCTTTGGGCACAAGGTTTTGTTTGCTTTGGGGTTGTTTGCCCTGAAATCTGCTCTGAACTTTCGGTGCAGAGCAGGGAGTCTGGGGAATGAGAGCAAATCCTCTGTGGATTATTGTTTATAACTGGCTGAAGTGATGATTTATCAGATGAAAGGATAGAGTATAGAGGTAGGGGTGAGGAGCAATGAATCTAAGCTTGCCTCCATACCCACATATTGGTAGATGGCCCCTTGGATAAATTTTTAGTACTATTTAGGCACAGAAGGAAATCCCCAAGCAAGTTGTGCCTTCCATCCCTTGATACATATTTTTGGACCTTTAATCCAGAATTCATCCCAGAGCTCTACAAGCATGTGGACAGAGCAGCCCCAGTCACTTCAAGGAGAAGGAAAATAAGTTCAAGGACTCAGTATGGTTTTTCAAAATGTAATGGGTCCTCTTCCAGGAAAGCATAGCCCTAATTAGCCAGAGACAGTTTTAATTTTTTTTTTTTTAATTTCAGACAGTTGATTCAGGCTTTAGTGTGAACTATGGAATGTTAGGGCCAACGTGCAAGATGCAAAACACAAGGAAAGGAAGTGTATAAAAGCAGCTCCTGAGAGGAAGAGGCTCCACCCAAGACCTACATTTGCACATACTTGTGAATTGTGAGCTTGTGCCCTTGGATACTGGTTTTATGATGCAAACGAGGCTTGAGGTTGTATGAAGGTCTTTGTGAATCGGCCTGGGAGTGCCTGGCCCAGAGCACCTACCCGTGGAACAGAAAAATAGTCTTTGGGATGCCCACCCTCCCTCCCAGACTCTGTTCCCATGAAGGTCAAAACAAGTTGAAATCAAATTAGATCTTGATACTCTCTGCTTTAAGAACATTAAAAAACATTTCATTCCCTTTGAAGATATTACCATATATCACCTTTAGGTTTTTGTTTTTAGTCTAAATCTGAGATTTTATTTGATATAGGAAAGTGAAAGTGGATAAACTCTCTTTATCAAAGCAGATCAGCAACTCTTCTGTAACTTGTAGTCTTAAGGTATTAAAGTATACCAAAAGGTATTACTTACCCAGGATCATTTTTCCAGTATATGTCAAAGCAGAGCCTGAATGTAGGTCCTCATGACTCCAAGGCCAGCTTTCTGTCCATTATGGGACACTGCCATTCCCCAAATTCTAAGAGTTTTTTTCCTCTAGCTTTATGATGCTGGAAAGAGAGGGATATGGTCCTGTAACGCCACTTAAAGGTAATCACCATTTATTCCTGGTTATCATCTATAACTATGGTGAGATGGCAGCATTCCATTGGAGCTGTCCACCAAAGAGTCATCAGTGTTGAGCACTCATATTCTTTGGGATAGTGGTAAACCAGTCTTGTATCCACATTCATAGAAATTTGCTGCTAAACAAAGAAACTCCCATATTACAGCATTAAAAAAAAAGTTAACTCCTCCCTCCCCCATTCATAGGCAATTCTAAATGACAACATGTAAAGAAAAAGTGATAGTGAAAAGTAGCATAAATATCTTTTAACAACAAAGAAAGGAAATATTAGGAAAGAAGCAAATAATTCTTTTATCCTTCCTAAGACTTAGGAAACTAGTTGCACACTTGTACACACATACATATATGTGTGTATGTATTTCCAATGTATACATATATATGAATGTGTATATATACTACTCATCTTAAATACACCATTTCTGCTAAATAGAGAAAGGAGGCAGATAAAGATAATTAGCATTGGATTTATTCCAACTGCCAGTGCTATTACTTGTTGTACTTCATGGCTCTGGTAGGAAAAGATTCAAGATATACTCCTCTCCCCAAATTATTACCCTGAATGATTTGCTCCATCCCATAAATTTGGAGATAAAGAGTTTGCCCACGATGAGTGCTGACTGAGAGGTAATAGCATAGTAGATAAAAAAGGGCCTTCCTTGGAGCCAATAAGACCCAGTGGGTTCAAATCTTGTCCCTGAAACTACCTATCTTTGCCACTAAGAGCTCAATATTTCTATCCCTGTAAGACTGTAAGTTGATGGTCTGTACTAGTAAAGAGAGTTTCCATGGCATGGTTTTTAATATGCATGCAATTACATAGATTTCATTAGGCCCTTGTCCTCCCCTCTCCACCCTCCTATACACACATATACCAACCACACACTAAAGTCTCTGCTTATCTTTTTTGGAAAATGGAGCCAATCCCTATTATGAAGGACAGCTGTTGCATAGCAAAGATTCTCCATTTCCAATCCCCATCTCTCATCCATTTTTATTGTCCTATTATGAGACAGAGAGTTCACAGGATTTGAACATCATCAGCCATCAGGTTATTTGCTGCTATGTATCCTACCTAGAAGCCTTCAGCCCACTTGGCTGAGGATTTCATGTCTTAAACAACTTTAAAATGAAAGGAAAACATCAAAAATTTCCAGGACAAGAGAGATATGGTATTAGACAAACTTGTAAAATTCTCCCAACCCCAACAGCAGAGACCCTTATAATAGGTTTTATCTAGCGTACACATTACAATCTGTGGTGTTCACCCAGTGGCAATGTTAATTCAGGTCGTTTTTTCACTTCTCCTTGGCTTGCTACTGTCCAATAACAGCCACGACAGTAGAAACTGGGGCTGTCCTCTTGTTCACATACAGCTGGCTAATCTAGCTCAATCATCTGTTTTTTGGGAGTTTTTTGGGGTTTTTTTGCTTCTGCCTCAGTTACCTGATTTTGCCCATGAGTTCTACCACAGGTGCTACCTCACAGTGTCTGCTAAGAAGTTTACCTGGGGGAGGGGGGAGAAAAAAAAGTATCTGAAATCTCCTTGAGCTGAATGTACAATCTATGCAAATTCTCTCTGTTTCTCACTGTCAAACACTTAGAAGTATTACATATAACCTTGCCAAACTAACAGCAAGATCCTGTACAGGTTTCTCTGATGACAGAGTACCAATTTTCAGCGCCGTTAAATGCGCCCCCGTTTGTATATTGTTAACGAGTTGTCTTTGGTTCTGTTGTCGCTAAACCCCTTGAGGGAGACTGGGCCTCTGTCTGCCACGAATCCCTTCCTCTTGGCTGGGAATATTTGGATTGCTAATGTCTCCCCCATTCCAAGGAGGTCTGAAGACCCTTCTCCCCTTCCAAAAGGAAGGCCCATGGCCTCACTGACTCTAGTCCCCTCCCCACTCCTTCAGAGCATGTCATCTTTCATCTCACAACACAACAAAGCCTTAGGTTCCTCCTTTTTGAAATGTGGCCTTAAAATCATGTTGGAAACGTGGATGTTGTCTCACTCCGGATCTCCGCCAACATCACAGAAAGCACCTTGAGATTGCTGCTATCCCTCCTACTGAGGGACCCGTCAATTTACAGTTTCACAGATACAATGGAAATTGCTTACAAATTCAGTCTTTTAAGAAAAATGACCTTATATTGTTCCTGCGGGCAAAATAAAGGTTTGGATGCTCTTATAAACCATAGCCAACTCTGGAAGTACTCTCTTACAGCATGTTGTAGCTGTAATGGGTTGACTTAATTACCTACAAAGTGCTAACATTGAGCTTTTCCTTTTTACCCTTTAAAGACACGGTAACTTTATGATCTTCACTCAAGGGTAAATCAGCAGCACCTCTGTTGTTTATCCTTTTGCCCTTGTTGAGTATCATTGGCTTGAGAAAGATTGCACTAAATATTCCCAGCTGATCTTAGAGGTGCCACCCTCTCAATCCCCCTAGCCTCCAACTGCTTTTGTTTTAATTCCTCACCATCTGATCCAGCCCAAAGACAACAGAAAATAAGGTTTTCATAGTAAATTCATTGGCTTTGAATGGATTAGTCTTTCTAGTTCTTCCTGTCTTTTTTTTGTTGTTGTTGTTATTGTTGGTTCGTTGGGGTGTTTGTTAATGGCCTCATCGTAAGTTATTACTGTTCCCTCATTTTTCAGAGACAGGTGGTGATATAGTTTTAAAAAATAACTATTTTGTTATAGATCATAATATGCATAAAACTGTACAGAAATATTTTGTAATCTATTGATTTTAAAAAAGAGAGAACATGTAAATACAGTAAAGTTAAATAAAAAAAAAAAAAGAATTCCAATGGCACACACTGAAAGATGTAGATATTTTGTTATTTATTTAAAGGATTATTTTATGAGCTATTGAACTATCTGAAATTGACCAGTAATCCAAGTTTCAAAAAGTCCAAATGCTTTTTTCATGTTGTA
Organism: Sminthopsis crassicaudata; assembly: GCF_048593235.1. Lineage (NCBI taxonomy): Eukaryota > Metazoa > Chordata > Mammalia > Dasyuromorphia > Dasyuridae > Sminthopsis > Sminthopsis crassicaudata. The sequence goes on from NC_133617.1 coordinate 467,382,957, forward strand.
GAATGTGATTTCCAGCAATCATTGCACTACCCATTTTTGCACCCTTCTGTCTTTAATTTAGCAGAACAACAACAAAAAAAAAATTGTGCCTTAGCTGTATTTTCTGTCTAGGGGAGTTTGTTTTTTGTCTGACAACGCGAGATTTTTTGCAGAAAACAGTGGATGTATTAAATACTGTATCATACCAAAAACACCATGGGTGTATATAAATGCTTTCTGTCATACTGTGTTTTCAGATGCAGAATTTTAAAATTAAAAAAAAAAAAGAAAAGAAAGAAAGCTGTCTTCACGGAATGGTGTCAGTGTGACTTCTTTTCAATGCTATTCCAAAATTTTGAGCTATGATTTGGAGGTCTGAGATTTTAGATCTCTTCCACTCAGATCTTTGGTTTGGGTTCATGAATAATAAATCAATCAGTAAGCATTTACTAAGAACTTAATATGTGCCAGTCACTGTGCGAAGATACAGAACCAAAAGCCTGGTCTTGATGAGCTTATGTTTCATTAAGGGACATATACACACACACACACTTTTTATTGGATCAAGTATCAGGAGGAGTTTGTGGCCAAATATCATATTCTCTTTCTTCCTCAAACATCCTATACTCTCAATTAAGTATGCAATTAAGGCCTTGGTTTTCACTAACAAAATATGACTTTGGATTTTATATAAAATCCTAAAGTTTAAATGTACTTCCCTCTGGGAATTTTGTCCTCCCTTAGCAATCTCACTGCTACTTTTCAAGTAAGCAGAATTGGTATAAATTCAAATGGCCATTCAGATTTTAATACACTTACATATTTGAAGAAAACAATTAAAATAAGGTTTACCAAAATAAAAAAGATCATGAAGGGAGTCAAAAGAGCACAATTGTCTTCCCTTTTATCCATTTCTCCATTAGGCAAAGCAGGATAGTAACTGAGCTGGGTAATAGCTAAAAGACTCTCTGTCCCTGAGAAAGGTATGGAGGAAAATTTTTCTAAGAGCCCTGATCCCACTCAGGTGGTCTTGGGTTAACTTTGATTTTTTGTCCCTGGCTTCTCACTGACTATCTCTTTACTTGGGGAGCAGCCATGACTGATAGCACTTAACCCACAGAATAGAGTTCTTCTCATTGGCTCCAGTTGGGACCTGCTTTGGTAACTTCCCCCGTCATTCTCTATCCATCCATCAGGTCACAATCCTTGGTTCTCTGTAACTTCCTTGGCTTCTCTCCATGCCCTTCTTTCAAAGTCAGAGTCAAAAACAGCTCTGCATCATTTGCCCTAGCTAGAAGTCTGAAACCTCTGAGAGTTTAGAAGACACTAAAAAAAGGGACCTGCCTGTCGGTAGCTCCATTCCTATTACCTCATATTTTGTATCCATGGATTTTGGAGGAGCTCAGAAAGGTAGAATATTGCATTTGTGTATATATGTATATGTGTGTGTGCAGAATAAATATGAAGTAAATATTTAAATACATAGTAGAGAGGGAAACTTAACAGTTGTAGGGATCAGGATAGTTACATTGGCGGAACAGGTGTAAAACTTTATTTTGAAGGAAGTTGGGAGTGCCACAAAGCAAAAATGAAGACGCAGTTCATTCCACACTCGGAAAATAGCCAGTACCAAAGCAAGAAGACAGAAGAATAGCGAAGTTATTCACACAATCAAAAGTTTTTAAACTGTTTTGACATTTAATGGAGGTATTTTTTAAAAGGAGGAGGAAAATAAAATAGGAGAAACAGAATCATGTGTGGAAAACTGAGAGAAATTCAGTTTGAACCACAGAGTGAGGGAAAGGGAGCAGTATGGTCAATCTGAAAAGATTTGGGGAGGTAACATTGTGAAGAGCTTCACTAGCCAAGCCAAGAAGTTCACATTTGATCCTTGAGGACATAAGGAGCCAGTGGAATTTACTGAATTCAGAAATGGTGTGGTCAAATCTGCACTTACGGAGAATGAATGGAATAAGGAGAGGTGAGGCAGGGAAACCGATTTAGAAGGTTAATGTGATAGTCCAAGTAATAGAACCAATGTAGCAACTGTGTGAGTTGAGAGAAAAAATTAAATGCAGCGTTCTGTAAAGGAAAATCACTGGATATGTGAAATGAGGGAATGGAAGTTGAATATAATGCTGAAGTTACAAAGCAAAGAAATTAGAGGAATGGTAATACCCTTGACCAACTTAAGGAAGGGAAATCTAGAAAGAAGACCTCACAGAGGTCTTAGGTCAGCAAGAAGCTAAGTAATTATGAATTCTGCCTTGGCCTTATTGAATTTTGGATGTGTCTAGAACAACTGGTCCATTAACAGTTGTAAGGGGCCTTTAAATGGGTGCCACACTGCATCGGGAGATTGAGGCCCGGAAGTAATTTCTGTGGATATTAGGACTGCCCTTGGGCGGGATCCTGGCCATATTGAGATAGCTTCGTAATGGGTGACTCTCTCGCTGATTGGCTGTGTGTGTGACCTCACAGGCCCTATGTAAGCCCACTGCAGGCAGCAGGTGATCCTCTTTAACCTCGTGCTCTTCACCCTGGCTCCCCAGCCTTGGTGGCCAAGCCAAGATGGATAGCCAAAAGAGGTAAGGGTTTTGCTAGTGAACACATGGGTCTTCTGACCAGGTGTTCACTCGGGAACCAACAAGTCAGGGCATCAGTTAGGGCATTATGTGAGTAGGTATAATAAAGGCTTTTAAGATTACACGTGGCTGTTCTTGAGTGCGCTACCGGTTACTAAGCTATAGATTCAAGAGATTGTGGCCAGAGACCTTTGAAGGCCTCAGAGGAGGCGAGCCGGGTAGAGTTCACACTGCAAACAAAGGACAGTGGTCAAAGGTACTCTGGTGGGTCTAGGACAGACTAGTAATTGTAAGCCAGGAGAGCACGTTACAAACAGTGAGCTCTCTTTTGGGGACATGCTGTATTTTAGAGAATTGCTGCTCTATGCTTTGGCCAGTATAGGCTTCTATCTTAAAGGCAGCAGAGAAACCAGAGGATGAAGCACTGCTTACTTTTAATCAAAAGATCTGGATTAAAATCCTATCTTAGCCTCTGGCCTGTTATTGTGGATTTAAAATAATAATGGTTATTGACATTTGCAACACTTTTAGGTTCAGAAAATTCTTCACATACATTATCTAATTTATCCTTTTAATAACACTGAGAGGCAAAACCAAGATGGCACAATACGGGCTAAAACCTCCCTTCTGAACAACTTTAAAATAACTCTTCAAATGAAAAGTAGCAGAGCCAACAGTCAGAGAGGGACTAAGGCTAAAACAAATGAGAAAGTCTGTAGGAGAGATCTTTAATTCTAGGGTGGGGGCAGACTAGGATTACTTTGACATTAGCAGCAGTAGCAAAAGCTCCAGAACAATTAGTCAGATGACTCTTCAAAAAAGACATTACAAAGAATCTTTTACTGGCACCGGATACAGCTGGCACTGATAGGCTACTCTATTGCTTATAAGCAGTTCTAGATCACAGTTCCAGAATGGAGAGAAACATTTGTGATTGGTTACAAGGGTGCAGGGATACTGGTTCTAAGGCCAAGCGGCCCTGTAAGAGAACAGGGACTTTTCCTGGGTAAAGACTAGAGCATGGCAGAACAGCAATGAACATTGCTCCAGGATAACTCCCAGAATAACCTGACCTTGGAATCACCCAAAACTTGGAAACCTTCACAGCTAGCTCTGAAAATAGCAGCACAAAAAAGCCTAAAGTTTCTGATAGGGCTTCCCCACCCAAGGTGAGCAGAGCCCAACTTTAACCTAAAGTTCAAAGTGAGTGGAAAAAGAGTGAGCAACAAGAATTTGACTATAAAAAGCTATGACAGTGTCAGAAAATACTAGGACATAAACTTAGAAGACCTGTTACAAGCAAAAATGCTAATGGGACTCGGGGACAACTTATGGAAGAGTTAAAAATATGAGTGGTAAAGGAAAAATTGGGGAAAGAAATGAGAGTAATACAAGGAAATATAAAAAGAGAATTAACAGTTTGCTAAAAGAGGAACAAAAAATAATGAAAAGATTACCTTAAAAAAAAAAGAAAGCATAATGATTAAAAAGTGGGCAAAAATTCAGTGAAGAAAAGTATTTTAGGCAAACAAATTATAAATAAACAAGAGACAGAGTGCAGGTTAAAATGTGAAATGGATGATTCTAATTACATTAAATTAAAAAGGTTTTGTACAGATAAAAGGTAGCTATGATCAGAAAGAAAGTAGAAAATTGAGAAGAGGGAGGGAGTTCTTACAGACAGTTCATCACATTAAGATCTCAGCTAAATTTGCAAAGAACTTTGTAAAATCTATAAGAATATGACTCATTTCCCAATTGATGAATAGCCCAAATTTGTGAATAAGCAGTTTTCCAATGAAAAAATCAAAACAATTTACAATCATATGAAAAAATGCTCTAAATCATTACTGATTAGTGAAATGCAAATTAAAACAACCATGAGATATCATTTTATACCTATCCTATTGGCTAAAATGATTGAAGGAGAAAATGACAAATGTTGAAAGGAATGTGGAAAAATTTGAAGACTAATTGTGAACGAATTCAATCATTTCAGAGAGCAGTCTGGAATTATACCCAAAGAATTAATAAAGTGCTATACTTTTTGACTCAGCAATACCACTATTAGTCTATTTCCAAAGATGATTAGGGAAAAAGGAAAAAAAATCTATACATTCTAAAATATGTATAGCAACTCTCTTTGTGGTGGCAAAAAAATTAGACATTATAGGAATGCTCATCAATTAGGGAATGGCTAAGCAAATTGTGGTATATGATTGTGATGGAATACTACAGTGCTATAAATAATGACCTCAATCTTAGAAAAATATGTTATATCTGCAGGAAATAATAAAAAGCAAAATGAGCAGAACCAAGAGAACGTTGTATATAGTAACAGCAATATTGTTTCTTTTTTTTCAATTTTATTTTATTTTATTTTTATTAATTTTATAATTATAACATTTTTTGACAGTACATATGCATAGGTAATTTTTTTTTTACAACATTATCCCTTGTATTCCCTTCTGTTCCGAATTTTTCCCCTCCTTCCCTCCACCCCCTCCCCTAGATGGCAGGCATTCCCATACATATTAAATATCTTATAGTATATCCTAGGTATATATATATATATATATGCAGAACCGAATTTTGTTGTTGCTGCAAAGGAAGGATTGTATTCAGAAGGTAAAAATAATCTGGGAAGAAAAACAAAACAAAACAAAAAAAACGATGCTCACAATTTACACTCATTTCCCAGTGTTCCTTTTCTGGGTGTAGCTGATTCTGTCCATCATTGATAAGTTGGAATTAGATTAGCTCTTCTCTATGTTGAAGATATCCACTTCCATCAGAATACATCCTCATACAGTATCATTGTTGAAGTGTATAATGATCTTCTGGTTCTGCTTGTTTCACTCAGCAACAGTTGATTTAAGTCTCTCCAAGCCTCTCTATATTCCTCCTGCTGGTCATTTCTTACAGAACAATAATATTCCATAACCTTCATATACCATAATTTACCCAACCATTCTCCAACTGATGGACATCCATTCATCTTCCAGCTTCTAGCCACTACAAAAAGACCTGCCACAAACATTTTGGCACATACAGGTCCCTTTCCCTTCTTTAGTATTTCCTTGGGATATAAGCCCAGTAGTAGCATTGCTGGATCAAAGGGTATGCACAGTTTGATAACTTTTGGGGCATAATTCCAGATTGCTCTCCAGAATGGTTGGATTCTTTCACAACTCCACCAACAATGCATCAGTGTCCCAGTTTTCCCACATCCCCTCCAAATCTGACAGGTGTGTAATGGTATCTCAGAGTTGTCTTAATTTGCATTTCTCTGATCAATAATGATTTGGAACACTCTTTCATATAAGTGGATATAGTTTCAATTTCATCATCTGAAAATTGTCTGTTCATATCCTTTGACCATTTTTCAATTGGAGAATGGTTTGATTTCTTATAAATTAAAGTCAATTCTCTGTATATTTTGGAGATGAGGCCTTTATCAGAACCTTTAACTGTAAAAATGTTTTCCCAATTTGTTACTTCCCTTCTAATCTTTTTTGCATTAGTTTTGTTTGTGCAGAAACTTTTTAATTTGATGTAATCAAAATTTTCTATTTTGTGATCAATAATGATCTTTAGTTCTCCTTTGGACACAAATCCCTTCCTGAGGTAAACTATCCTATGTTCCTCTAATTTATTTATGATCTCGTTCTTTATACCTAAATCTTGGACCCATTTTGATCTTATCTTAGTATGTGGTGTTAAATGTGGGTCCATGTCTAGTTTCTGCCATAGCAATATTGTTTCAAGGACAGCTTTGAACAAATAAGTCAGTTTGACTATTATAAATACCTGAATTAACTATAAAGAACATTGAAGATATATAGAATGATTTTACATATATTTGCATATTTGTGTCAAATGATAGCCATGTAGGGTAGGATGGGGAGGGGAGAAGAGGAAAAAAAAAAGGGAAAAGGGGAAAAATTATATAACAATTACATATTTAATTTACATATTACATATAATAATTTTACATAATAAATTTGCAGTTTCATGTGCAACATTTTTTAAAATGTTGCTATTATGAAATGCTTGTTTTATTCAATAAATTAAAAATGAAAATAAAAATAACTTCTTAAAAATGGGTGGTGAATATAGAGTTGTATCTGGAGTGAGGAAGACTCATTTTCTTGAGTTCGAATCTGGTCTCAAACTCTTAACTAGCTGTGTGACCATGAGTAAGTCATTTAACCTTGTTTGCCTCAGTTTTCTAATCTGTATATTAAGGAAAAAATTAAGCTATCTACAAAATAGAGTTGGCTTAGTGTGAGAATCAGGAGAACCAATCAGATTCTATCTCATGAACCCCAATTCCATCTTGTACTGACACATGTATTCTCCTCCATCTTTTGTTATTTATCCATGAGAAACTAGATTATATGAACCATCTATTATTTCACGCATGAAGACAGATGCAATTAATCAATATGTTTTCCCTTTATGAACAGAAGACCTTGAAACTTGTTTCTTCTTCCTCGCAACTGAGATAGCTCCAATCTTTCCTCCAATTAGAAATTAGTTTACCTAATTTGTATCCTGATTTGCATCTTGATTGATTGTTTTTATTTATGGGGGCAGCTAGATGGTGCAGTAGATAGAGCACCAGCCCTGAATTCAGGAGGACCAGAGTTCAAATCTGTTCTCAGACACTTAACACCTCCTAGCTGTATGACCCTGGGCAAGTCACTTAACCCCAGCCTGGGGGGGGGGGGGGAATTGTTTTTATTTAAAAAATAATTGGACTTATTTAAGTAATTGTTTTTTCTATATAAAACTTTATTGGGGGTTTTTGTACTGACTGGAGAAGTCTACTGACCCTGATAGTCTGACAGTCTAAGTAATAAATTACTTGCTTTTGGATTGTTTCTTCTGTTATTATTAATTATCTACCATATATCTTTGCCAAGAAAACCCCAAATGGGGTCAGGAAGAGTCAGATGTGACTAAAAATAACTGAACAACAACAAAAGTGGAAAAGAATTGGCTAAATGGGGGGGGGGGAAAAAGCACAAATGTTCACTGAAGGAAAATTGGAACTAAGTAAATAGAAGCTAATGACTCCATGAAATTAAAAAATATATATATATATGAAAATAAAATAAAGTCAAAGAAATAAGAAAAATAGAAGAAAAGGTGAAATATCTCATTGGAGAAATAATTAACTTGGAAAATAGATATAAAAGAGAAAATATAATAATTATTGTATTACCTGAAAGCCACAATCAAATAAAGAGCATAAATATTCAAGAAAATATAAACGACAACTGCTCCATAACTTATATCCAGAGGGTAAAATAGAAATGGAAAGAATCCACCAATCACCTCCTGAAAAATGATCCCCAAATAAAAATTTTCAGGAATGGCATAGCTAAATTCCAGAACTCCCAAGTCAAAAAAAGAAAATATTGCAGGCAGCCAGAAATAAATAATTCAAATATCATGGAATTGCAATTGAGATCACACAATATTTAGCAACTTCTACATTAAAGGATCAAAGGGCTTGGAATATAATATTCCAGAGGTCAAAAGAGCTAGTAGTATAACCAAGAATAAACTTCCCAGCAAAATTGAGCATAATCCTTCAAGGAAAAAAATGACGTTAATGAAACAGAGGATTTCTAAACATTTCTAATGCAAAGATCAGAGATGAATAGAAAATTTGATAGAAGATTTTTTTATTATTATATATTTTTATATATAAAACATATGCATGGATAATTTTTCAACATTGACCCTTGCAAAAACTTCTGTTTCAACTTTTCCCCTCCATCCTTCCCCCCTTCCCTTAGATGGCAGGTAGTCCCGAACATGTTAAATATGTTAATGTATATGTTAACTACTATTATATAAATATATATATATGTATATGTATATAATGATCTCCTGGTTCTGTTATTCTCCTTCAGCGACAATGGAAAATGAAATAAAATTTTCTTGCTTTCTTTTTTGTTATATAGCAAATCTTTGCATAATTTCATCTGTATAATTATTCCAAGATGGATATGTTTTAATTTATTCAAAGAATATTTAAGGTGCCAAGACTTGCAACATTATTGTTGCATTCATTTCAATATATTCTGTCACATAATCTGATACATAATTACCTGATAATAGTAAAATTATAATCATACAATCCCCATCACCTGCTGCCCTCATCACACACACACACACACACACACACACACACACACACACACACAGAGACATATTTATACAGTTATCTTTTGTACAAGAAAGATAGGATTTAGAAAGAAGGTAAAAATAACCTGAGAAGAAAAAACAAAAATGCAAGCAAACAATAACAGAAAGAGTGGAAATGTTATGTTGTGGCCCATACTATTTCCCAGTGTTCTTTCTCTGGGTATAGCTGGGTTAGTTCATTACTGCTCTATTGGAACTGATTTGGTTCATCTCATTGTTGAAGAGAGACATGTCCATCAGAATTGATCATCACGTAGTATTGTTGTTGAAGTATATAATGATCTCTTCGTTCTGCTCCTTTCACTTAGCATCAGTTCATGGATGTCTCTCCAAGACTTTCTGTATTCATCCTGCTGGTCATTTCTTATAAAACAATAATATTCCATAACATCCATATACCACAATTTATTCAGCCATTCTGCATTTGGTGGGCATCCCTTCAATTTCCAGTTTCTAGCCACTACATAAAGGGCTGCCACAAACATTTTTGTACATATGGGTCCATTTCCTTTCTTTAATATCTCTTTGAGATATAAGCCCAGTAGTAACACTGCTAGATCAAAAGGTATGCACAGTTTGATAACTCTTTGAGCATAATTCCAAATTGCTCTCCAGAATGGTTGGATCCGTTCACAATTCCACCAACAATGCATCAGTGTCCCACATCCCCTCCAACATTTGTCATTATCTTTTTCTGTCACCTTAGCCAATCTGACAGGTGTATAGTGGTATCTCAGAGTTGTCTTAATTTGCATTTCGCTGATCAATAATAATTTGGAACACTTTTCATATGACTAGAAATAATTTCAATTTTTCATTCGAAAATTGTCTGAGAGAAGACTTTCAAAGATCTTTTACAGTAGGGGTGTGTAGAGGTGGGAATGAGAGGAGGTAGTGGGCTATGTTTGAATCAGACTCTTATTGGAATAGTTCGATACATACTCACTTGGGTTCAAAAATCTATCTTATCCAATAGAAAAATAAGAAGAAAGGGAATAAGAATTACGAAGGACGTATAACAAGGAGGAGGGCATATGTAATGTTCTCTTCTCTAAAGTGTAGTGTTCTCTGAGTGCAGGTTTCTTGGGGAGCTTCTGGAGGCAGCCTTAGTTTAAGTTCAGTTCAATAATCCCAAATGCAGCCAGGAGTTAAAGTCCAGGTCCTTTATTTTCTCCTTTTGTCTTGTCTTGTCTTGTCTTGTCTTTTTTCCTGGGCCCAGTTAGCTTTCTTAGAGGCCTATCTCTCTCTCCTTGGTTCCGAGAGCTCTCTCCCAATGTCTCCAGCCAGCACAAAGGTGGAATTTGGAATGAATCTTGACTCCTCCTCCTCCCAGAGAGTGGACTTGTGGGTTTCTGACTTGTGAATCTCCCAGAGTCCAAGAGTGAGCTTGTCCTTTTGTGGACTTGTGAACTCCTCCTTATATATGCTCTCTAAAGGTGTGAATTGTGAACTAATGTGTGAACTCCTTTAAAGGTGTGAACTAAGTACATAAGCATTAGCACCTTGTTTCAAGTTCTGGCCCATAACATAGCATAGACAGGGATCAGAAGCAAAATAGACTTCTGAGAAAGAATAGCAAGAGAGAGAGGCAGAGATAGAGACAGAGATAAACAAAGGAAAATGGGATGGAGGGAAATGGCAGTTAGTGATCATACTTACAAATGTGAATGGGATGAGCTCACTCATAGAACAGAATTGTATTTCCAAAATGGATTGGAAATAAGAATCCAACAATACTTTGTATACAAGAAATATACTTAGGAAAAAAAAGACAGAAAAGTTGAAATGAAGAGCTGGAACAGAATCTATTATGTTGTATCAGTTGAAGTAAAAAAAAAAAAAGTGGGGGCAGGTGAGGAAAAGGGGAGTGGGGGGACAATAATGATCTCAGACAAAGCAAAAGCCAAAATGGATCTAATTGAAAGGGATGACCATGGAAACTATATTTTGCTAAAAGGTAAGACAGACAATGAAGTAATATAAAAAAAAAAATTCAGGAAATTTCTCTGATAAAGTCCTCATTTCTCACATATATAGAGAACTGAGACAAATTTATAAAAATAAGCCATTTCCTAATTGACAATTGCTCAAAGGATATGAATGGGCAGTTTTCAGAATAATTCAAAGTTATCTATAGTCATAAAAATATTCTAAAAAGAAAGACAAATTAAAACAAAAATGACAAACTGTGAAGGGGATAAGGAAAAATAAATACATTAATGAATTGGTGGTGAAGTACTGCTCCAATGGACTAGTCCAACTATTATGGAGAACAATCTGGAACTAGGCCCAAAAAGCTATAAAATTACATATCTTTTCATCCAGCAATACCCCAAAGGGATCAAAGGAAAAGGAAAAGGACATATATGACAAAATTATTTATAGCAGCTCTTTTTATGATGGCAAAGAATTAGTAATTCAGGGGATGCTCTATTGGGGAATGACTAAACAAGTTGTTCATACAGCATATGATTGTAATGGAGTACTATGTTACTGTATGAAGTAATGGAAGTGGAGGTCAGAACAACAACAAAAATAACCAGACCTATATCTGTACTGATAGAAAGTGAAGTGAGAAGAACTTTGTACTGAGATCATTGGACTGAGTAAAAGTAATGATGATCAACTTTGAAAGACTTGTCCACTCTAATCAATACAAAATTTCCAGCAATTCCAAAGGACTCCCGATAAAAAATAAATATGCTACCCTCCTTCAGCAACAATGGAAAATGAAATAAAATGTTCTTGCTTTCTTTTTTGTTATATAGCAAATCTTTGCATAATTTCATCTGTATAATTACTCTAAGATGGAGATGTTTTAATTTATTCAAAGAATATTTAAGGTGCCCAGACTTGCAACATTATTGCTGCATTCATTTCATTACATTCTCTTACATAATCTGATACATAATTACCTGATAATAATAACACTATAATCATACAATCCCCATCACCTGCTGCCCTTATCTCCTCCCTTCTTCTTTCTTCTATTCCCTCTGCAACTTGACTTCTGACTTCAGATTTCAAACTGTAAGGGATATTAGAGACGATAGCCCAAGTCCCTTCCATTTACAGATGACAGCACTGAGACTGAGAGAGGTTAAAAATTTGCTCAATAATAAATGTTAGAACTCCCTTAAGTGACTCTTATCTAGGGTTGTTCATGTCCTTGGTCTACTTAGGATCCCCAAGAGGAACTATATTGATGGGAAGTATCAGCTTCTTTTATGCCTAAGCTTTGAGCTTCAGGATAATAAGGTATATGAAATTCTTTGAGTTACTTATGAGAAAGTCTCAAGAAATGAAGGATTACAATTCTTTCCATAAAAATCAGCATGGCAAAATGAAAAGAGCTTTGGATTTGGAATCAGGAAACCTCTCTAGCTCTGACACTAGCTGTATGGCCTGGTCAAGTACCATAACCTCTCAGAGTCTCAGTTTTCTCATCTGTAAAAGGGGAGTAATATGTCCACTGCCTGCCTCACAGGACTGTAGTAAGGAAAGTGCTTGTAAACTTTAAAGGAGTTAGTAAGATTGAGTACTTGTAACCATGAAATGGAGATTATTGGTTCAATGAATAAAATTTCAAGCCACAATACTTTAAAGAGAAACTTCCCTTCTGCCACAGTTTCTTAACCTGCAGGTTGCCTCCCCATGTGGGAGCTCATAACTGAATGTGGGAGTTGTGAAAAATTTGACAACAGAAAAAGGTATGGAATGTTCCACCAAGATTTAGTTCTTTATGCAAAAATAAACAAACTCATTCATCTCAGGATGCAAATTTGCTTTCATTTTTAATAAATGACAAAATTATGTGTATATCAAAGAATTGTTTTAAAATAAATTTATTTATTATTTATTATCAATAAATATTTGACTTGTATAATTATTTTATATATCTATATACCTGGAGTCACATAAAAGTTTTTAGGGTGAACAGGAGTGGTAAGAATCCCTTATTTAGGATATGGTACAGTTCTGAAGTTAGTTCAATGTACCCCCCCCCAAGCACACGTACTATAGGTAAATAAAACTTGCTTTCTTATTCCCTTGGCTAACCAAAGACACATCATCTGTAGCAAGCCCTGATCACATCCTTTGTTTCCTTAAGGGCCCTGGAGCAGCTCCATAGTAAGGAATATTTGAACAACTGATTCCCTTCACAGAAAACATGCAAAATGAAATAAGCAGAACAAGGAAAACAGAATACCAATAGGGACTCATAATACAATGGAAAGAATGTTTTATGTAAAGGTAAAAGTCTTCAATTCACATTCTGACTCTGCCATTCACTGCCTCTATAATCTTGGAAAAATTATTTAATATCTCTAGACCCTCAGGTTTCCTCATCTGTTAAGAAAAAAAAAAAGGCATTTCACTTAGAAGATCTTGAAGGTTCCTTGCACCTTGCTATCTATAACCCCATACACTGTTGTTATTCAATTATTGACTGGCTTTTTGGGATTTTCTTGGCAAAGATATTGGTTTGCCATTTCCTTCTCCAGCTCCTTTTACAGATGATTAAACTAAAGCAAACAGGGTTAAGTGACTTACCCAGAATCACACAGTTAATAATATCTGAGGCCAAATTTGAACTCAGGCTAGATTCTCAACTCCAGGCCTGGAATTCTATTCACCTGAGCCTCCTACCTGTATCTACAACACAGTAAGTAGAAGGAACAAAAACAATGAAATAAAATGCTGTGTAATTATGGTAATCAAATTTGGCTATCAAAGAAAACTGAGGGGAGTGCTTGGGAGAGCTATAGGTATGTAAGTTGCCTATCGAGTCAGATTTGGTTGATGTACTAATTTTGCTGAAATGTTCTTTTTATTCTTTGTTATTCTCTTCTCTGTTTTTTCTTTATTATAAAGGAAGGCTCTCTAGCCAGGGAAGAAGCAAAGAATATATTTGGAAATAAACTATGATGAATTGACTTTTTAAAAATTAACATTTTAGGAAGGAAAAGTATTATAAAAAAATGTATTCCCTAATATCTTGTGTTTCTGATCTTGTTTGTAATATACAGGTACAGTGGTTTCCTTATTCCTTAAAATGCTCTTCTTGTCCCCTGCAGCAGCTATTGCTAAAGCCTAACAGTGAGAATAAGAATAAAGTTTGCAAACCCTAAGCCTTAAAGGCAAACTTCACTGCTGCCACAGTTTTGCTGCAGGTGAAGCTTGGTGGATTTCACCTGATCAGAACTATGAGAAGTCCATATAAATGCTCCTCACCCCCACCAGATGTTTGTCTACCAGTTCACCAAAGCTGTTGCTCACCTCCATGTGGCGAAATTAATTTCTGTGTGAGAAACTGCTTCCACCATTGCTGATGGAAGTTAAGAATGTCTTGCAACCTCACATCTCTCAAACTGGCTAAGATGACAGGAAAAGATAATGATAATGTTGGGAGGAATGTGGGAAAACTGGGACACTGATGCATTGTTGATAGAGTTGTGAAATGATCCAATTGTTCTGGAGAGAAATCTAGAAGTATGCCCAAAGGGCTATAAAATTGTTCATACTCTTTACCCAGCAATGCCATTACTGGATTTTTATCCCAAAGAAATCATAAAGGAAAGGAAAGAACCCACTTCTGCAAAAATGTTTTTAGCAGCTTTTTTTGTGGTAGCAGAAAATTGGAAAAGGAGTGGATGTCCATCAATAGGGGAATGATTGAAAAATTGTGGTACATGAAAGTAATGGAATAATATTGATCTTTTAAATATATATATATATAAACAAGCTGATTGCAGAAAGGCTTGGAAAGATTTAAATGAACTGATGCTAAGCAAGACAAGCAGAACCAGGAATACATTGTACACAATAACAGCAAGAACAACTAACTGTGAAAAGCTTGTTTCTTCTCAGTAGTTCAGTGGTCCAAAGCAATCCCAATAGACTTTGGGCATAAAATGCCATCTACATCCAGAAAAAAAGAACTAAGGAGACTGAATATAAATCAACATATGCTATCTTCATTTCTTTTTTTCTGTTTTTTTTTTCTCTCTCCCATGATTTTTCCCTTTTGGTCTGATTTTTCTCTCCTAAAGCATATGTGTACTCTCATAAAGCAATGTGTACTAAAAATTTTAAAAAAAACTTTAAAAAAGATGTCTTATACAAAGCAGGGTCCTGGGATGCAGTAAAACCACCAGATAGATATAAATATACACATACATACACACATATATATGTATATATACCCACACTCCTACATACATATAAACCCCTATACATATAACCCAATAATAATACATATCCCTACACATATACTTACATACTCACATAAACACCCCTACAAACATAAACATCCCTATACATATGTTCCATTCACACATATCCTACATACACATATGCATCCATCCTTAAATATGCAAATATTTCTACATATATATGTGTGTGTATATATATATATATATATATATATATATCACATACATACCACTACATGCATATGTCCCTGATATATGAATCCCTGTACACACATCCCTATATACACACACATCCCTACCATCCCAACACAAATATCCCATTCACACATAAACTTTTATTTACACAAGTACACAAGTGCACATATTTATATACACCACTGAGTTCAAGCCCTCATCAGCTTTCACTTAGACTATGACAATAGCTTCCATATTAACTTTCTTGTCTCCAGTATAGTACTGGATTTCCCATCTGTACTATATTCAACTCCCAAATTAATATTCCTAGAACTGATGTGCCACTATTTTTAGTGGCTCCTTATTGCCCGCGGGATAAAATACAACTCTTCAGTCTACCATTTAAAGTCCTCTACAACCTGGGTCATATATCTTTGCAGGTTCCCATATTATTTTCCTTTATAATCTTTTATTTTTATATTTTTATTATATGTAATTCTCATACTGAGCTGTTTCTGTGTCTTTGGGAACTGTCCCTCAGATCTAGAACACACTCCCCACTCCATTTGGCTTCTAAAAATCCCACACTCCCTTTTCACTTCAATTCCCATTGAGGAACTGAGCAAGGCTCAGTTTATCTCCTATTCAAAGAAGTTCTTAATTTCTCTCTGGCCTCAAATTATTTTTAATTTTATTATCTATATAGACAAGAACTTAAGCTTCTTAAAGGCAGCCACCATTTTTATTTCCGGTTTATAATCCCACTAAAAGGGCAGCTCAGTAGTTCAATCTTGGGTCTGGAATCAAGAAGACTCATTTTTTTGGATTGAAATTTGGCCTCAGACACTTACTAGATATGTGATTTTGGGTAAGTCACTTAATCCTGTCTGCCTCAGTTTCCTTGTCTGTGAAATGAGCTGGACAAGGAAATGGCAAATCATTCCAATATCTTTGCCAAAAAAAAAAAGTAGGAGTACAAAGAGTCATACACATCTGAAAACAACTGGATGAAAACATTCCACTCATTTGCACATAATAAGCATTTAATATGTGTGTGTTGATTGAATAGAATGTCTCCCTCCAGATTTTATTTCTCATCTGAGAATCAGCAGCTTATAATGGACTTGGAATTAAGAAATGCTAGGTTTGAATCTTGCCTTAAATACTAATTAAATATGTAAACTTGGACAAGTCTTTTAATATCTCTAGGCCAGGGTTTCTTTTATTATTATTATTATTATTATTAATATTATTATTATTATAGCTTTTATTTTCAAAATACATGCATGGATAATTTTCAAAATTCACCCTTGCAAAACCTTGTGATTCAAATTGTTCCCTTCCCTTCCCCTCACCCCTTCCCTAGACAGCAAGTAATTCAATATATGTTAAACATGTGTAGTTCTTATATATATATATATATATATATATATATATATATTTCCACAATTATCATGCTGTACAAGAAAAATCAGATCAAAAAGGAAAAAATTAGAAAGAAAACAGAAACCAAGCAAACAACAACAAAATTGAAAATATTATGTTGTGATCCACATTCAGTCCCCACAGTCCTCTCTCTGGATATAGATGGTTCTCTCCATCACAAGATCATCGGAACTGATCTGAATCACCTCATTATTGGAAAGAGACATGTCCATAAGAATTGGTCATCATATAATGTTGTTGCCATGTACAATGATCTCCTGGTTCTGCTCACTTCACTTTGCATTAGTTTATGTAAGTCTCTCCAGGCCTTCCTGAAGTCATCCTGCTGATCATTTCTTACAGAACAATAATATTCCATAACATTCATATACCCTAACTTATTCAGCCATTTTCTAACTGATGGGCATCCACTTAGTTTCCGGTTTCTTGACATTACAAAAAAGGCTGCCACAAACATTTTTGCATATGCGGGCCCTTTCTCTCCTTTATCATCTTTTTGGGATAGAGAGACCCAATAGAAACATTGCTGAATCAAAGGGTATGCACAGTTTAATAGCCCTTTGGGCATAGTTCTAAATTGCTTTGCAGAATGGTTGAATCAATTCACAACTCCACCAACAACATATTAGTGTCCCACTTTTCCACATCCCCTCCAACATTCTTCCTTGTTTTGTCCTATCATCTTAGCCAATCCAAGAGGTATGCAATGGTAACTCAGAGTTGTCTTAATGTACATTTCTCTGATCAATAGTGTTTTAGAGCACCTTTTCATATGATTAGAAATGTTTTCAATTTCTTTATCTGAAAATGGTTTGTTCGTATCATTTGACCACTTATCAATTGGAGAATGGTTTGAATTCTTATAAATTCAAGTCAATTCTCTATATAGTTTAGAAATGAGTATGCCTCAGTTTCTTTATCTATAAAATGAGGAGTTTGAGACTTAATGACTTTTAAGATCCTTTCCACTTCTAAGTACATAATCCCATGGATTTATTGCTAGCTATTCTCTTATGAATGTTCTTCACACATTTTCACCTCAATAAGTAAACCCATGTTGAATTCAATTTAAAATATTTTTAAAACATTTTCTGGGTGCAGAAAACTGTGCTTGCACGTTATAGGAAAAATAAAATTTATATAAGATATAATCCTTACCCTCATTGTTGTGGTTGATTCTTCAATTTCCTTTTTTCTTCTTCTCCTCAGTAGTATTTTATTTTTCCAAATATATATGAAGATAGTTTTCAACATTCATTTTGTAAATCTTTGTGTTCCAAATTGTTCCTCTCCTTCTTTACCTCCCTTCTTCTCAGTACAGTAATCTGATATGTTAAAAATATGCAATTCTTTTAAAAATACAAGGTAAATACTATGCTTTAATACATATTTAAACTCTATAGTTCTTTCTCTGGATACAGATGACTCTATCACAAGTCTATTGGAATTGCCTTTAATCACTTCATTGTTGAAAAGGGCTGAATTCATTACAGTTGATAATTACATAATTTGGTTATTACTGCATATAGTGTTCTCCTAGTTCTGCTCACTTCAGTTTTTCCAGGCTTTTCTGAAATCAGCCTGCTCATCATTTCTTATAGAACAATAATATTCCATTCTACTCATATATCATAACTTATTCAGCCATTCCCTAACTGAGAGACATCCACTTAATTTCCAATTCCCTGTCACTACAAAAAGAGCTTCTATAAACATTTTTGGACATGTGGGTCCTTTTCCCTTTTTTTATGATCTTTTTGGATACAGACTGATCCTTCATTTTCAAAGAGGATCAATGACACCATGGGGTGAGTTTGACTTGTGTGTGAATCAAAGTCCAGTGGATGATTAGAGATGGCCTTAGATGTAGTGGATAACCTTGGCAGTCTTGATGTCTGACTAAACTCTAAGTACTCCATAGCATCTGATTCATTTACCTTCATGTCCTTTGAAACAAATTGTTCCCATCTGTCCATTTCACTGGTGTAGTCTTCACGTGCTTAGAGTAGACATCCTCCTACCTCACCAACAGATTTAAGGTCTTTCATTTATCATCTGTTGAGATGGTTTACTGAGTACATGCTACACATTCTTGCAAATGAGGGTTGAGTGAAGGTCAACACTAAAGGTGGGTAAACAGCCTTGAAAAAGGCCCAGCAAGCTCTTATACCAGAGGTACTAGTTCATTCTGAACATTCTATACATGCCTCACAGTGCTTACATGCTAATACAAGGTATAACACATCTGCCAATCAATCAATAATCACTCATCAAGCCCTTACTTATTATTTAATATTTACTCATAATTTATTTATGTTTATTTAAATTAATTTTAATATATAATAATAATATAATATTTATAATTTAATTATAAGCACTTATTAAGCCCCACAGAGCCAACCACTGTGCTAAGCACTGGAGATTCAAAAAGAGGTACCAATGTGTATAACAGTGGTCCAAACAAAATGCTATTTGACATCTTTATACTGTCAGGGGAAAATAGGATTGATATTCTGTATGTAACTTGTATGTCTCTATTTATATACAGGTTTTTTACTCCCATTAGGATATGAGCTTTTCTTCTGAAAATAGGTACCACTTTTTTTTTTTTTTTTTTTTTTGCTTTTCTTTGTATATCTAGAGCTTAGCACAGTGTAAGCATTTAAATGCTCACTGATTGAGTGAGTGAAAGAAGGATAAATTAGGATTATAGATTAAGAAAAATTGACATTCATGAATATAATCTCTCCTATTATATATTCTTTTTTTTTTTTTTTTTTTTTTTTTTTGTTTTTTGCTGAGGCAATTGGGATTAAGCCAATGTTAATTGAGACCAGAATTGAACTCAGGTCCTCCTAACTTCAGGACTGGTGCTCTATCCAATGTGCCACCTAGCTGTCCCTATCTATATATGCTTTCTTGAAATGGAAATTTATTGTTATATATTTTGAATCCTCCCAGATCTGCCGGGCACATAACAATGTTTGGTTTGATTTGGTTTTTCTTTCTTTTTCTATTCTTATTTTGTATTCAGTTTAATAAAAAATAAAAGGATTATAGATTTAGAGTAAGAAGCAACCACAGACATCATTGAGTTTGAGCCTTTAAATTTATAAATGAGGGAAGTGAAACTTCAAAGTGATTTGTCTAGGGTCACAAAGCTAGGAAGAATCTAAAGATGTTCTATTTCAGTTCAGCTCTCCCTGGTTCCAAGTGCAGTGCTCTGTCTGTTCCTACATGAAGTCTCATAGAGGGTATCAGTGCCAGAACTTGCTCCTGGTTCTCCATCAGAGACTGTTTACAATCCTGTTTTCCCTTTCAAACAGAGTCATCCTGATAGTCACTCTTTCTCTTGAAGTAGGAAACAATTTAAAAAATCTCATTCTTGTTGTAACCTCTTCCTAACCCTACATCATAGATTTATTTGGAACTAGGAGTAATTTCAAATGTCACTGAATTCAACTTCCTCATTTTACAGATGAGGACACTAATTCCCACACAGGGAATTAAGTATTTGAAACTGGATTCAAACTCAGATCTTTCTGAGTTTTCCATTGCTTATGTCCACAAAAATAAAGCAGCTTGAAGAGGTGATGTTTAAGCTCCCTTTTTGACTCCTCAACTAGATTATAAACTCTTGAAGACAAGAACCCAAAAAAAGTCACTATTTTTAATTTGAAAAGAAAAAGTTTAGCAGTCAGTTGGTCCAACCCAAAAGAAATGTTGTATAACAGAGTACTGATTTTACAATCCTAGTTCAAGTCCCAATTGTTCAAGTCCCACTTATACAATTACAACAGTGACAAATGCTCTGACCTCAGTTTCCTTGTTTGAAACATGAAGAAGTAAAGGTTCTAAACTTGAAGGTTTCTTCTAACTCTAAATCTATACCTAAGAATCCCCATTATAAGAAATCCAATGGATAGCTCTTCAGTCTCTGTTCAAGAATCTATTTATTATGCATGTGACCATGACCTTAATCTTTCTATATCTGAGTCTCTTTGTTTAAAATGAAGTAACTGTTGGGCTCAATGCCCTCTGAGAACCCCTCCTTGTATAAATTCAATGATCCTATCACCTCTTGAGAGGAGCTCACTACCACCTTGACTATCCATTCCATTTTTTTTTAGAAAGTTTTTTCCCCCTTCATATTAAGTCATTCACTTTTTTTGTTGTCATTATCAATTCCTCTTGAATTAATAGGAAATGTGACATGGTAGATGGAGAGCCAGGAAGACCCAGCCTTTGACATATGACTAGAGAAGTCATTTAAATCCTCAGTGTTCGAGGAAACTAAAATTAAAAACTGAAGAAACTTGTTATTTCAATTGTGTCTGATCTTATTTGGGATTTTTTGGCAGAGATACTGGTTTGCCATTTCCTTCTTCAGCTCATTTTTACAGATAAGGAAATTGAGGCAAAACAAGGCTAAATGACTTGCCAAGTGCCACACAGCTAGTAAGCAGCTGAGGCCAGATTTGAACTGAGGTGAGTCTTCTTGTTTCCAAACTCAGTGCCCTACCAATTGTGACACCTAACTGCACCTGCCGGGTGTTTAATAAATATTGATTAATTGATTGAGGTTAAGTGCTATTATTATATCCGTTTTACAAATGAGGAAGCCCTAGTGAGATGTTGTCTAGGACCACTTAGCTAGCCATGGGTCAGAATTGGAATTATAACCTCACCTTGGTAAAGGATGTTTTCTTGCCATAGTTCCTTATTCCTTCACACAGTGCTGTTGTTTGCCTTTCTTTGTATTTCCAGCATTTAGCATAGTATTTGGAGTACGGTAGGTCTTTCATAAATGCTACTTTATTGCTATTGCACATAGTAGGCACCTAACCTATGTGTGTTGATTAAATAGAATTTCTCTCTCCAGATTTTGTCTCACCCAAGAGGCAGCATGACAAAGTAGGAATGGAGTGGGAGGGGGGGCACAATGTTAACTGATTTCTGAGATATAGACATTGCTTTGGTGGCTACTCCAGCTGTTGGTCTGTTAAAGAAGAACACTGGATTTAAATTGAGAGGGCTAGGTTTGTATCTTGGATCACCTACTCATTTGTGTAGGTGACTTCATTTCTCTAGGCCTCAGCTTCCCTATCCATAAAATGAAGATATTGGGCTAAATCAAACTTTTTGGTTTCAGGAATGTTTATATTTTTTATAAGTATTGAGAACTCCAAAGAGCTTTTGTTTGTGTGAGTTTATGTCTATTGATATTCATCATTTAAGAAATGAAAATGTCTTTGTATTATTATCAAAATAATTTTGACCTCCTTGAAAGGGTCTTAAGAACTCCTAGGGGGCCTTGAAGCATATCTGAAAAACACTACAGAAATGATCTCTCAGATCCCTTCCGTTTCAAGAGTCAATCTTCTGGTGTGTTATAGAGGGACTTTGGGTTAAGGTATGAGTTAGACTGAAGAGCCAGCTCCCACATTTACTTTAGCTCAGCCAAACTCTAATTATTTTTGCCTGTTGAAATATTCCTGGGAGGGTCATCATATTTTCACTTTTCTATTCCTTGTAACTTCTTTGTATTCAGGATTTATCCAATATTATCTAACTAAGAAAGAGAAAGGAAAAAATAATTTAGTGCTTTTACAATTTACAAGTTGTCTCAGAACAACCCTGGTGACTTTACCAGGTAGACATAGTACTAGACTTTTGATTTAATTGGTATATGTAATACCTAATATGAATCCCCCTCTTCCCTAAATATGGTTTAAAGCATGGTATTGTCACTTTTTTATTTGTTTGTTTCTTCCTCATTTTTTTTGGTCTGATTTTTCTTGCACCACATGACAGATATGGAAATGTATTTAAAAGGCTAGCATATATTTTACTTATATCAGATTGCTTGCTGTCCTGGGGAGGGAGAGGGAAGGAAAAGAAGAAAAATTTAGAATACAAAGTTTTACAAAACTTAATGTTGAAAACTATCTTTATATGTATGTATTTGGAAAAATGAAATTCTCCGGAGAAGACAGAGAGAGACAGAGATAGAGAAGGCCCCTTTCCAACAATGTGGACCAGCTTCTTCTTTATGTATTATAGTCTTGGAGAGTTGCCTAAGGCACTGAGAGATAAAGTGATTTACCTACAGTCATCCAGCTGGAATGGGTCAGAAAGCAGACTACAATCTAGATTTTCCTGACTTCTTGACTAGATCTTCCTGGGCATTTTATCTACCAAGCCATCCTACCCTCTCATCTGTGTCATGAGATATCATACCCATTTGTAGACAAGAAAATCAAGGCTCAAAGACATTATCTGGGTTTGCTTTCAGTCACATTGTTAGCAAATGGCAAAATTGGAATTAGAAGCCACCTCCCACATTTACTTTAGCTCAGACAAACTCTTAATTATTTTTGCCTGTTGAAATATTCCTGGGAGGGTCATCATACTTTCACTTCTCTATTCCTTGTAACTTCTTTGTATTCAGGATCTATCCAACATTAAACTTTGATCTTTCCAATTTTATCTTTATGATAATTTATCTCTTTGTGGGCTAAAGTTTTATTCTTTTTTCCCTTGATCTTTCAGTTTTTCTTTCATTTTTTCCACCAGACCAAATGGCTATTCTGGTAGCTATTTTTTGGACAAAATGTAAAAATGATGATTTTCAAAGTAGAGTGTCAAGAGGTTAGTGATCAGGATGATGACTTCCCAGATGCCATGAACCCAGAAAAATGGTTTAGTCTTGGAGGGCACCTCCAAACCAGCCTTAAAAATCTCCTAACATGAATATGTCCAAACTGCCACAATATGGAGCCAAAGCGTGGAAATGATCCCCAGTAGGAGCAGCTGGAACAGGAAAATGACTCTGAACTCCTCAGAAGCCAGGTGCGAGGTCGAACATATGGAGAGTTTAGCCACCCATTGATCTCATTAGGAATAGCCATGGCAGTAACTCTGCTGGCACTACTAAATTGTCCTGGAGAATGGTGCAGTATTTAAAAAGATGGATAGAGTACAAGTGAACAGACTCAGTCTATTAAAGACGTTTTCCCCAGGCTATAATGATATTCAATAACTCAGAGTCCCCATCCTTTGTGGAAAGATAATGCTTCAGAAAACGGGTTTTATCACCAGAAGAGAGTTATGATGCTCTCCTTAATTAAGGAAAGTAGTCGAAAGTAATTGTGCTGAGACACTTGTATTTACAATGTCGGGTTGGTATTGTTTAGCAAATATGGGCCCTGTCATAAAGCAAACATTGATCTCCCCTCTGAGAGCAGTGTCCCTAGGCTCATTTCATCAAAGGGTTATTTCCCCCCTATTTATGTCTTTGAGCTAAAGACTTCCAATAAGCTTGTTGTCTTCTTCTCTTCAGAGATTAACAAGGATTTAAAGGTTTCACAAAAGGAAGCACCAGATACTCAGCAATTTGATGGAGTATTACCACTTGTCTTTTTTTTTTTTTTTTTTTCCAATCTACAATAAGATCCAAGGGCCATATTCCAAAATGGTGGCCAGATTTAGCTAGAAGAGTCGGGAAATCTCAATGTTCTAGCCTTGATTTAGCTTTTTTATAGGTGATCATAATCCAAGGAGAATTAAAATCTTGTCTCTCCCCCTCATCGTTGGCCCTTTACTTTTTCTAGATTATAAAGGAGGGCAGAAAATTCAGTGGCTGAGAACAGACACAGTAAAAAGGAAAGTATATAATCACATAATGGTAAAGCTAAAAACAATTTTCAAGATTATCCACTCATAGAACTAGGCCTGAAAGATCTGAGGGACTGAGACTCAGAGGAATGAATGATTTATTTAGGGCTCCATTGTTCCAAGTAGCAAAGCCATGATTTTCACTACACCACTTTGCCTCCTGCATTTTGCAGAGAAGGAAACCATGTGACTTTCCCAAGTCATAGGGAATGGAAATGACAAAGCTAGAATAAGAACTCTGCCCCCTATACTTATATACTTGCCCCCTATCCCAAGATAAATCATTCACTCCTCTGAGTCTCAGTCCCTCAGAGGGGTTGATCTTTCAGGCCTAGTTCTATGAGTGGATCTGATCTCAGAGAGTTTGGTCTTGTGTTGGTCAAATCAGACACTGCTTCCCCCTCCAGACATGTTCACTGACAATCCCCAATGTCTAGAAATTTCTTACTTCTTATTGCTGACTCCTGGAATGCTCCAACTAATGGCCAGTCTTCTGCAGCAAGCCTTTCCTTGCCTTTAACTCTAGGATCTTCCTTCTGTTAATTATCTCCAGTTTATCCTATCTATAGTTTGTTTGTACATAGTTGATTTCATGTCGTCTTCCCCATTAAGCTATGAATTCTTTGAGAGAAGGGATTGTCTTTTTTACTTTCTTTGTCTTCCCAGGGTGAATTTAGTCTATTATGTGTCTGGCACATAATAGATGCTTAATAAAGGTTTTTGAACTCTCTTTCCACTAACCTATGGAGACAGAGCCGAGGAGGACACTCTAGAAAGAGCATAGCAAAATGTGGTATTCTGATGTGCTTTTGGATCTGTAGCCTCCTGCAAAATGTGAGAGTCTGGTTTCCAGAAATCCAACGAAGAGTCCTCCATTCCACTGCTCTTCTAGGTAAAGTAAGGTGACTGGAGGACGTATCATATACAGATTAGAAAATGCATGAGATGAAAGCTCCCTGATGGAAAAATTTTCCCAATTCATAATGAAATTTCTGGCACGCAGATAAAATTCTAAACAGTGTATTAACAGTTTGCTGCTGTGTTCCCGATGCTCTGTCTATCTGATTCCAATTTGCATCTTCTATATACAAAGCCATTGCAGACAAACTCCCCAACACGTAGCCCTTATGATAAATGTGATAGGTTTGTCCTAAGCAACGCATGCGAAATTAACATCATGTTTACTGTGCAGATGGTACTGTTGTCAGTGGTAGAGCATTTCTTCTAGGTGGGAGGAAGAAAAAGGGATGGGGGAAATGAATTTTCCCTGATTTCCTTTAAGCTTCTGAAAATAGATCATTAAGACAGACATGCTAATGTCCTCAGCTAATTACATAGGGTAATGTTACACGAGAGCAAACAGCTATACAGCCCATGCCCAGAGAGCAGAAGTTTATCACTTCAATTATCTCAGTTACAGCTCGGCTCTGGCCTTGGAGCCTGGAGCAGGGTCAGAGGTGGATGGTTTGGCCCCATTTGCTTCTGTCTGTTTTTCTCATTAAAATCACACAACTAGATAATGGAGCTGAACCACATCTATATAGTTATGACTGGGCTCCCATAAGCAAGCTTCACCATCAGCAAAATGGGAAGTAAAAGAAAATACCCCTGTCCCAGCCCCATCCTTTCTTGCAGCACTTCTTGCTATCACCTGACATAGAGTCTCCAGAAGTACTTCCCCAATTCCCTGCTCACATTGGTGGGCCACTAGCTATTACTCACTTTCAAGATTTTTGGGGTAACTCTAAATGGCTGAAATCATCCCTCATGATCCCCTATCAGTGATAGTTATAGTCTTAACCAATTTATTCCATTGACTTTTAACAAAGGGATCTCTATTTAGAAGAAAGATTTTTCTCAGTCGCATCCTTCTTGACCTCTCTTTAGCTTCTGACACTATCAATCACTCTCTTCTCCTCAATGATCTTTTCTCTTTAGGCTTTCCTAACATTTCTCTCTATCTTGGTTGTCTTCCTGTTTATCTGGTCAATCTTTCGCCGACTCCTTTATTGGATCTTCATTCAGCTCCTGCTTACCACAGCCTCCTTCTTTCCCTCTAGATTATCTCACTTGTTGATCTCTTCATCTGGGCACACAAATATGACATAAAAATAAGAGATTCCTACCCTCTAGAAACATTTTTAATCCGAGGAAATGAAAGCAGAATTGCTTTTATTCAATTATTTTTCACTTGTATCCAATTCTTCATGACCCCATTTTGGGTTTTCTTGACAAAGATAATATAGCGGTTTGCTACTTCCTTCTCCAGCCCTTTTTACAGAGTAGAAAACTAAGGCAAACAGGGAAAAGTGACTTGGTCAGGGTTACACATCTAATAACTATAACCTGGATCTGAACTCAAGAAAATGATTCTCCTTGATCCCAAACCCAGTACTCAATCCATTGTGTCACTTAGCTGTCCTGGAATATAGAGGGGAAGATAACAACTCATCTAACTGCAATGCACTGCAAATTAAGGAAGTGCTCATTAAGTTTCAGGTATTGTAATATATGCTAGGAATACAAAGACAAAACAAACAGTATTCTACTAGGTAGACACTGATACAACATATAAGCATGTAAGGATATGCATGAGAATTTGAGGACAAGAGTACCACTAACCCCTAAGGACATAGAAAAGTAGCTTGAAGGAGATTTTTGACAAGCTGAGCCTTGAAGGTATCTCGGGAATTTTAAGAGATGGAGTCAAAGAACATAGTCTTTCCAATCGTGAGTGGTGGAGCCTGTTCAAAAGATGTAGAGAGGGGAGGAATGGCAACTGAGCTAGTCTGCCTGGAACATAGAGTCTGTGAAGAGTTCTGATATCAAATATGTTTGGAAATCTATTTGTTCATTTAGGACTGGCCTATGGCTACATAGCTAATGGCACAGCCATTTGAAAGGGAGAGAAACTGAGGCACCAAAAAGATAATGGTCTGGATAAAGCAGGTCAGTAGCAAGTCTTCCCACCCCAACAAAGCCATTGTCTTCTTTCCTTTCAGGAAGATGAGGCTCTGGATGAGAGTAATTTCTTCAGGTTGATTCCATTTCAGCCTGCCTTTGTACACACCATCTGTTTCCTTCTGAAGCCCTCTGCTAATGTCAAAGGAAGGGAGGGAAATGAACTGCATCTCCTGGTAAATAATATTTTATTTGGTATTATGATTGCCTTGATTTAACACAGTGCCTGGCAGTTAAGCAGCAGCAGCAGCATATTTCCTCGGTACTTTGTCTAACAGATATGGTTCAATTCTGCTAACAATAACTGGTTTACCCTTTCAGCCCTCAACAGAGATTCACACACAGGTAATTTATGTGTTTTGTGCTTGGAGTATTATTTTTCAATCACAGCAGGTCTAGCCTGATGTGGTGAGGACTTGGGAGCACATTTCATACAAGACAGATATATTGATGACTTCACATTCTAATGCCAACTGGCACAATTGAAGGCCACCTATTCCCAACCAGAAGCCCAGATTAAATCTCTTACTTGCTAATGTGTTGATTTCTTCTTCTTTCCCAGGCACATTGAAATTCAGGATTTGGGTATAGGAAAGTAGAGCAGATCCTTCCTGTCAGTTTTCATTTCCCATCCCACATCACTGATGGCTGGAATTATCATTTGGTGACATTGGCTGTGTTCCTAAAAAGCCTAAGCTCTGTCGACTGAATATGTAGTTTGGGTTTAGATTTAGCTGGGGTTTGGGGAAAGGACAGAGGAGGAAGAAAAGGAAAATAGAGACTTGAGCCTGGCATTATGGACCCAGACTTAAAAGACAAGTACAGCTTTGCTTGGTACCAAATCTATGACATTCATTTAGAAATCTAAAGTCTTGATGCCCCTATTTTTTATTTTCTATATTTGAAATTATTATAATTCTAGAAGCTTGTATGTGTATCAGTCCTGCAAGTATTAAGACAGAAATGTTTGGTTATATAGATAAGAGGTGACCTTACATAGAATCACAAATTTAAAATTAGAAGGGATCTTAAATAACTACAGCAGCAGCAATGAAAATAAGAAGTAGCATTTATGTAGTTGTCTATATACCTATGTAAATTATTCAGTCATTTAAATCATGTCTGATTCTTTATGACCCCATTTGGGGTTTTCTTGGCAAAGATACTGAGTGGTTTGCCATGTGCTTCTCCAACTTATTTTACAGATGTACAGCTGAGGAAAATAAGGTTAAGTGACTTTAACCATGATCCCAAAGCTAGTTAGTGTCTGAGGACAGACAAAGATGAAATTTCCTGCCAGATAGATAGATACATGGAAAGATATACTTACATACATATACATAATTTTATTCCTAACAGCCCTAGAATACTGTTTTTATTATTATCCCCATTTTATAGACGAGCAAAGTAGAGGACAGAGAATAATTGACTTGTCCAGAGTTATGTCATAATCATGCTTTCAATAATTGGTTTCTATCCACTATTCTACCTAGTTGTCCCTTAAAGGTCATCCTACTTCTGATGCATGACTACTTATAAATTTATATAATCTTCCTACTTCTTCTTTTCCTCATCTGCAAATTTAGCCAGTTGGACTACATGGCTTTTGAAGTCCCCTTGATCCATACGACTAAACCTAACTGCTGAGGATCACAAAGGTTAAATGATTGGTTCAAAAAAAGGTGAAAATTCTATATTGTGATCCACACTCAATTCTCACAGTCCTCTCTCTAGGTGCTGATGGCTCTTTGCATCACAATGAGCTTGTATCACTTCATTGTTGAAAAGAGAATCATCAGAATAGATCATGCATAATGTTGATGTTGCTGTGTACATTGTTCTCTTGGTTTTACTCACTTCGTTTAGCACTAGTTCATGTAATCTCCCCAGGCTTCTCTGAAATCATCCTGCTGGTTGTTTTGTACAGAACAATAATATTCCATAACATTCATATACTCTAACTTATTCAGCTACTCCCCAACTGATGGACATCCACTCATTCATTTTCTAGTTCCTTGCCACTACAAAAAGAGCTGCTACATTATTTTATTTTTAATAAAATTTCGATCTCTTAATTTTTTCCTTACCATTCTCCTTCCTAAAGCAGTAAGCAAGTTGATATAGGTTATATCTGTGACACTTGAATTCTTATGCTTCTTTCCAGGATAAGAAAGATAAAGTTACTTTCTGCCTTTCTAAAGCTGATTCTTTTTATTGTGGTCTAGATCATATATTTTCTCACCTAACTATATGTTTCCCACCTTTTGAGGGGATTAATATTCATAGAGAACTTTATGGTTTACAAAGCATTTTATAAATAGTATCTTCTTTGATCCTCACAACACTCCTGGAAGGTATCCCTATTTAATAGAGAAAAAAAAATTGAGGCAGACAGAAGTTAAGTGATTTGCACAGATAATAAGTATCTGAGGGCCAGATTTGAATTCAGGTCTTCCTGACTCCAGTCCTAACACATTTGTCTCTGCACTATCTCAGCTGAAAATGTTGTGACAATAACTTGCCACATCACTGCAAGAATGCTCTTTTTTGGAGATTAGGAATGAGCTGCTTTTGGTCCTACTGAGGATGGAGTGAGGTCTGACCACAGAATGGCTATATATAACCAAGTGAGACACCATGTCTCGCTGTCACCTAATTCATCATTTCACCAGATGGAAAGTAAAACCTATCTCTATGCTGGCAAGCCAAAGCAAGAAGATTTCTCCTAAGGCCATCCCTTTGAAATTTCATATGATATCATGTGATGTGATAAAATGTAATATGATGATATATGAGATATATGAAATGACATATGATGATATATGATATGATAAAGATACAACATTTCATATACCCCAATTACTCTCACATACAACATTGCCATGATTTACCGTATAGGATATGGCTCTTTGAGTCCCCTGGTTTTTTTTTTTTTTTTATCTATTCTTAGAGCTTTTATCAAAATTCTTACTGCTACATGTAAGTTCAAATTCTATTACTTGCTGTGTAATCAGGGTAAGACACATGTTCCTCATGTTTACTCATCTGTAAGATGAGGAGTTGGATTCAATGGCCTCTAACATTCCTTTTTTAAATTTTTTCTTATTAATTATGGTTTTTATTTACCAGATATATGCATGGGTAATTTTATAGCATTGACAATTGACAAACCTTTTGTTCCAATTTTTCCCCTCCTTCCCCCCCCCCAAATGGCAGGTTGACCAATACATGTTAAATACCACATATGTATACATGTCCAAATAGTTGTTTTGCTGTACAAAAAGAATTGGACTTTTAAACAGTGTACAATTAGCCTGTGAAGGAAATAAAAAATGCAAGTGGACAAAAATAGAGGGATTGGGAATTCTATGTAGTGGTTCATAGTCATCTCCCAGAGTTCTTTCGCTGGGTGTAACTGGTTCAGTTCATTACTACTCTATTGGAATTGGTTTGGTTCATCTCATTGTTGAAGAGGTCCTCGTCCATCAGAATTGATTATCATATAGTGTTGTTGTTGGAGTATAGAATGATCTCTTGGTCCTACTCATTTCACTCAGCATCAGTTCATGTAAGTCTTTCCAGGCCTTTCTGAAACCATCCTGTTGGTCATTTCTTACAGAACAATAATATTCCATAATATTCATATACCACAATTTATTCAGCCATTCTCCAACTGATGGGCATCCACTCAGTTTCCAGTCTCTGGCCACTACAAAGAGGATTGCTACAAACATTCCTGCACATACAGGTCCCTTTCCCTTCTTTAATATCTCTTTGAGATGTAACCCCAGTAGTAGCACTGCTGGATCAAAGGGTATGCACAGTTTGATAACTTTTTGAGCGTAATTCCAAATTGCTCTCCAGACTGGATGTATTCAATTCCACCAACAATCTAACATTCCTTTTTTTAAGAGATGCTATGATCATATGATCATCCTTGTGTGCCTAATTCCAAATCAGAGCTACAGTGGGACTTCACCATTCAAGCTTGCCTTGTTGCAACTTATATCTTGATAGATGCATTAGGACTATATCATTGGTTGCTATGCCTTTATAATAAGTATTTCTTGAACAGTATTTTGTTTTGTGCTGCTCTCCATCTATATATCTATATATAAAATCTATATCTATATCTATCTATATAATATATATAATATCTGTATCTATATCTATATATAAAAATAAGGACTTTAAGGGTAGAGAACACTTTCTATTATATAATAGGAGGTCAGTATATGATATTGTTGGATAAAACCGATTTTCCCCAAAGGCAACCTATGCAAATAAAGTATGTATTATATGACCTTGTTACCAGTTGAGGAGGCCAGGAGTTGACCCATAGCATATATCTAATCCTGTGTAATGACAAACAATGTAAAAAGGTGGCTGGGGGTGAGGAGGAAATGGTGTTTCTTATCTCCTGGTTTTCACTCCCTTTCATCTCTACTTTTGCCTCCCCTTTCCCCTCCCCCCCCACTGCCATCATGGATATGATCAGCTCCTTCTCTGTTTGACACTTTTCCTATTTAAAAGGCAACTGAATTGGTTAGTACCAATTAACACTCATTAAGCCAATTTCAATGTAATTGAATAAACAGACTCAAGCAATTCACAGAGCAGAACTGATTAACAAAAATGAGTTAAAAACTATTCGGATCTCATCAGCCTCCTAACTGGAGAAGTCTTGTTGAGGCATTTTGCTTAGAATTGACCCAAGTGGCTTCAGGTGTGTGTGGGAAGGCACCCTTTCCATTACCCCACAAAAGGATCAAACTACTCTTGACGGGAGCTTTCCAGCATAATTCAGGGCCACATCAGAAAGTTAGAAAAGCTGCTATTCTCTGGAAAAGATTCCAAGTCATTGGACTCCTAACAGGGCCTTGGCTGCAGGACTGATATCAGATGGTACAAAGGTGGAGAGGGAGAGAAGAGAGGAAAAAATAGACACTGACTTAAAAGAGGTTCCTGAAAAAAGAAGAAATAAGAGGAGAAGCAACTGAGCTTATTCTTTGGAATCTTTGGGGTGTTTCTGATATACTATAAAATGAAGAGATAAGTCAAAGGCTAATACTGAAGTATAGAGACAAGAAAAAAAGTTAGAGCCTAACCTTAAATTCAAGACTCCTAGAATCTACAGCCAAGTGGAGAGATAGCAGCAGACCTCAGGAAAGATCAATATTATCCACTAATACTATATACTGATCTCCTATTGTATAATCAAGGTGTTCTCTATCCTTAAAATCCTTATTTTTACATGTAAGTGGAGGATGGCAAAAAATAAAATACTGTTCAAGAAATACTTATAATAAAGGGTAATAATGCCTTATTGCTTTGGTCCTCAAACATCACCAGAAATGTCTTATTAAGGCACCAAAGGCTGTCATGGAATAACACATCTGAACTTGGAAAAACTCATATGAACTAATGCAAAGTGAAGTGAGCAGAACCAGGAGAACATACACAGTAAGAACAACATTGTACAGGGATCAACTATGAATAATTTAACTCTCTCAATAATACAATGATCTAAGGCAATAATTCCAAGAGACTTATGATGGAAAATGCTATCTACATCCAGAGAAAAAACTATGGAGTCTGAATACAGATCAAAGCATCTTTCATTCTTTTTTGTGATTCTTTTGGAGTGTTTCTTTTTTTTTTTTTTTTTACAATATGACAAACATGAAAATGTGTTGTTGAACATATATAACATATCAAATTTCTAACCATCTTAGGGAAGGAGTGATGAAGGAAGGAGGAAGATAATTTGGAACTCAAAAAATGTAAGTGAATAATAAAAATTGTCTTTAATTAGGACCTCTAGGGACCAAGATGGTGGAATAAGCAATAAATCACTGTAACTCTCCCATATTCTTCTCCAAAAAAAAATCCTGAAACAGCAGAATCAGTAAAACAATTTTTGAGCCTGAGAAACTTGGAGGTCTGTCTCACTCAGGTAAAAGGGGAATGTAGCCCAGAACAGGAAGCCATCAGCAAGTCCCACTTTAGTAAACCAGCAGGAGATTCTGAGCCCCATGGCAGTGATGCAGACAAACACCAACACCAGGACTCCCCACATTACTCAGCATAGCTGAGGAAATGGGCAGACTCCAGTTCTGAGAACTATCACATACTGAAGTATATATGAAGCCTATACTAGGATAAACATTCAACCTTCAGTAATTTTAGTGCTTCCCTACATGCTTCAGTGTATCTCCAGGGAAGTGCAAAATTGCCTCTTCCCCAAGCTTCAGCATGCACCAATCACCAATACTAGAACCCTTATTTAAGTGAATAATAAAAATTGTCTTTAAATAGGACTTCTAGGGACTAGACAAACTGTCAGATCCCTCTGGCCTCCAGCAACGAAAGCCACCCTTTAATGCCAAAATTCAGGATTATAGGTCAATCAGAAAATACTACAATGGCCAGAAAGAAACAATTCAAATACCAGGAGACACAATCAAGATTTACCATAGCAACATGAAAAGAATGAAATTCATGGAATATAATACTCTGGAAAGCAAAGATAATAGTACTATAACCAAGAATCACCCAATGAATTTAGCATAATACTTCAAGGAGAAAAATGCTCATTCAATGAAATTGAATGAGTTCAAGCTTTTACAATGAGAAGATGAGAATTAAAACAAAAATGTTATACCCAGTGTTAAGACCTAATAGAAACATGAATAAATAGAAAGAGAAAGAAAACATAAAAAATGAAATAGAGCTAAACTTTACTACATCCCTACATGGAAAGATGATACCTGTAATTCTTAAAAAGTATATCATTAATAATACAGCTAGAAGGAACATACTTAGAGAGTACAGGTATAAAGTGAATTTGAAGGAATGACATTAAAAATAGCTA
Organism: Sminthopsis crassicaudata; assembly: GCF_048593235.1. Lineage (NCBI taxonomy): Eukaryota > Metazoa > Chordata > Mammalia > Dasyuromorphia > Dasyuridae > Sminthopsis > Sminthopsis crassicaudata. Next base: position 467,417,090 of record NC_133617.1, read on the forward strand.
AGGAATGAGGAAAAAGGAGTACACTGGATGAAGAAGGAAAGGAGAGATAGAATAAGGTATGTTATTTTACATGAAAAAGTGCAAAAGACTTATTACAGTGTAGAAGCTGGGACATTGGGAGATGGGCATCACTTGATATGTATTATCCTCTTTTTGAACTAGTGCTGATGGGAGTAAGATTCAAGTGATGCCCAAATAGAAATCTCTCTTGCCCAATAGGAAAGTAGGAGAGAAGATTAAATGAGAAGCAGGAAGACTGACAGAAAAGAAGGCAGATTGGGAAAGATGATAAAAGTAAAACACTGATGAGGAGAGAAAGGGTGAAAGGAGAGAAAGAGCAAGCAGGAGGAAAAATAGGATGAAGGACAAAAAATGGTTAGTAATCATAACTGTGAATGTGAATGGGATGAACTCTCCCATAAGATGGAAGAGGATAGCAGAGTGGATCAAAAACCAGAATCCTAGAATGTTATTTACAAGAATATGACCAGAATAAAAGCCAGAATCCTAGAATTTGTTATTTACACTTGAAGCAGAGAGATATACATAGAGTAGAGGTAAGGGGCTGGATCAAAATCTGTTATATTTTAGCTGAAGTTTAAAAAAAGGCAAAGATAGTAATGCTGATCTCAGACAAAGTAAAAGCAAAAATAGACCTAATTAAAAGAGATAAAGAAGGAAGCTACAACTTGCTCAAAGGTACATAGACAATGAAACAATAGCAAAACTAAACATATATGCATCACATGGCATAATATCCAAATTCATTTTTTTATATAACTTTTTATTGACAGAACACATGCATGGATAATTTTTTATAACATTATCCCTTGCACTCACTTCTGTTCCAACTTTTCCCTTTCCTCCTTCCACTTCCTCCCCTAGATGGCAGGCAATCTTATACATGTTAAATATGTTATAGTATCTCCTTGATACAATATATGTGTGCAGAACCATACAGTTCTCTTGTTGCACAACTTCTTAAAGAAGTTAAAGGAGTTATAGGAAGAAATAGACAGCAAAACTATACTACAGGGAGATCTCTACTATCATCTAGAAACAATTCATTAAAAAGAATGACAATGAGACAACATGCTAAAATTTATAGGATATATCAAAAGAAGAACTTAAGGGAAAACTTATTTCTTGAAATTTTTTACATCAGCAAAATAGCATAAAAACAGATGGCATACATCTAAAGAACAAATTAAAAATTCCTAATTGAGTACCAAATTGGAAATCCTGAAAATAAAATGTGAAATTAATTAAATTGAAAGAAAAAAAAACTGTTGCCCTAACAAATCTAAAAATCGATTTTGTGGGGGGAAAAAAATAACAGTAAAATAGATAAGCCCTTGGTTAATTTGACTAAAAAAAGAAAAGAAAACCAAATATCCAATATCAAAAATGAAAGGGGTGAAATCAACATGAATGAAGAAATTAAATCAATCATTAAGAAATATTTTACCTAATTATATGGCAATAAATTTAACAAGTTGAGCAAAATCTATGAATAATTTGGAAAATATAAATTGTCCATATTAACTGAGCAAGAAATAGAAAGTCTAAGTTAGTATATTAGAAAAAAGCTAAACAAGACATTAATGAACTCCCTAAGAAAAAAATCATATGATTAACTCACTAGATATTGAAAAAGCTTTTGACAAAATATTGCACCTATTCCTACTAAAAGCATGAAATGATAATCAGTATCTATTTAAAACCATTAGTGGACATTATCTACAATGAGGATAAGCTAGAAGTCTTCCTGATAAGATGAGAAATAAATCAAAGATGCCCATTTTCACCACTATTATTCAATATAGTACTAGAAATATTAGCTATAAAAATAAAAGAAGAAAAAGAAATTAAAGAAATTAGAACAAGCAATGAGGAAACAACTATAATATTTTGCAGATAATATGATGGTATACTTAGAAAACCCTAGAGAATCAATTTTAAAATACTTGAAATAATAACTTTAGCAAAACTGCAGCATATATAAAATAAACCCACATTTTTATGTGACTAAAAAAATCCTGCAACAAGAAATAGAAAGGCAAATTTAAAATAATTGTAAACAATATAAAATACTTGGAAGTCTATCTGTCAAGACAAACCCAAGACAAATATGAACAGAAATATGAAATATTTCTCAAAGTCAAACCTAAACAATTGGAAAAATATAAATTACTTGGGCAAAGGTCAAGTCAATATAATAAAAATGAAAAATCTTCCCAGTTTACTTATTCAGTGCCATACCAATCAAATGACCAAAAATTATTTGATAGACCTATAAAAAATAACAACAAAATCCTTCTGAAAGAATAAAAGATCAAGAATACCAAGGGAATCAATGAAGAAGAAAAATAAAGCAAAGGAAGGTGGCACAGAAATACCAGATCACAACCTATATTATGAAGTAGTAATTAATCATCAATCCTATTTGGTACTGCCTAAGAAATACAGTAGGGGATCAGTGGAATTGATTAGGTACAGAAGATATAGTAGTCAATAATTATAATAACCTAATGTTTGGTAAATCTAAAGGCCTACCTTTTGGAAAAAGAACTCACTATTTGACAAAATCTTCTGGGAAAATAGGAAAACAATAGCTTACAAATCAGATAGAGACCAACATTTCAAACCATATATTAAAATAAGTTGCTTGCTTCCCTTAATTTCCAATAATTTGCCAAACACAACAGGGACTGCTATAAATATTTTTGCACATGTATGTCCTAATTCCTTTTTTATTACCTCTATGGAATACAGAAATTGGAAATTAAGGGGATGCCCATGAAATGGGGAATGGCTGAACAAGCTGTGGTGTATGAATGTAATGGAATACTAAAAGCAATAAGAAATGATGAACAGACAGCTTTCAGAAAAACCTAGAAAGACTTATATAAACTGACATAAAATGAAATGAACAAAACCAGCAAAACATTGTACACAATATCAATGACATCACTATGAACAAGCCAAATCTTCTCAGCAATACAATGATCCAAGACAAGTACAAGGGACTCAGAAAGGAAAATGCTATCAATATCCAGATAAACAACTAATGGATTATGAATGCAGATTGAAGCATACTTTTCACTTTATTATTTTTTTTCCTTTTGATCATTTTCTTCTTTCACAACTGTGACTATTATGAACTGTTTTACATGATAGCACATGTATAACCTATATCAAATTTTCAGAAGAGGGGAGGGGGGAAAAGGAGGGAGAAAAATTTGGAACTCTCATTCTTATAAAAATAAATGCTAGAAATTGTCTTGACACGTAATTGAGGGAAAATACTATTAAAATTGTCTTTATATGTAATTGGAAAAATAAAAAAGCATATTTAGAAAACTATTAGAAAAGCTGTAGAAACACCAAAAGTTTATATTTATATCTGGTTAGTACATGCAAAAGAGACTTGAACACTGTATCATTTAATTAAAGACAACAAAAGAGATATATCAGATGGCATTCACAAAAATTTATCAGAAATTCTTGAGTGTCTTAATTAATGATTGAAAGCAAAAAGTCAAAAAATTTAATGTAGCACCATGAGCAAAACATCAAAGATCAAAATGAACAAGTCAACAGCAATAAAAAAAATTATACTCTAGGAGACAAGTAAGCAAATGCATTTGTAATGATGGAGAATCTGGAAAATTTCTGCTTATCTATATAGTTGAAAGAAGTTCAACACAACCAAAACACTAGTTTCAACAACTACAAAATCAGAATTTTGCATGATGTTAATAACTGAAATTCTAGCTTTTCTGCAAAACTGGAAAGCAGAAGTACAGAAAAAATATATAATTATTGGCTTAGGCACTTTACAGTGTTAGATAATGATTAGCCATACACTCTACCAGTTCCTTCTCTGATGCAAGTCTCTTCACATCCTTTGTAACAGAAGGCATCATATATTTATTATCAAAAGGTTAGAACATAAGTAATCCCTCCAAATGTTGGCCAATTATATGTTTGTTTATTTTATACAAAACATTCACAGCTTTTGTCCCTCAAAAAAATCTCCAAACATTTGGGGAAAAATATTGGCTGAAGAACAACAACAACAACAACAAAAAATGTATGGAACAGAAATTCCTATGAGGCATAAAAAGCAATGGATTTTGTTTGATGATTTTCAAACAAGTCACCCCAAAGTACCATAACATTTATATCACCTTTGTTGATTATCACAAAGTCTTTGACACAGTTACATACTCAGGGATTAACTGTGTGTGAGATAAATATACAAAATAGATCCAAGCATAGTCAAAACATTAGTACTTAATGTCTTCATGGAAAATGATCATTATCACAAGAAATTACAGAAAGGAATTTGACTTGATGATTTCATAATTATTAGTAAAGAGTAATTATTGATAATTATTGATAAAGATTATGTAATGAATTGATGAAAATTGTATAACATGTTACTAAATATTGTAAAAATTTTGCATATACTAGATGCCTTAGAAGATATGATCAGGTGGTTAGATTTTATCCAAAGTTCCCTGTCCTCTATAAATTAACAGATGACAAATATTCATAGTGTGTGTGTACATATATAGATATATAGATATATATACACACATACCCCAAACAATCTTCCTAAATCATCAAATAAATTATACTATCAAAGAATCAGTATAAACAGAATTATTATCTATAGGATCAGCTAGATAGTATAATGGATAGAGAACTGGGCATGGAACTGAGAACTGAATTCATATCTGGCCTCAGATGCTTACTATATATGTGACCTTTACTTAATATTATTTGCCTCAGTTTCCTAATCTTTAAAATGAGCAGGAGAAGGAAAGAGCAAACCATTCCAGAATATTTGCCAAGAAAACCACAAATGGGGGTCACAAAAAGTCTGGAATGACTGAACAATAATAAAACTGCCCAGATATGATGTTGATCCATATAAAAAATTGAAGAAAAATATTTTTACAAATGGCACCATACCATTATTTTCAAACCACATAGAATGAAAAGCTTTCCAAATAGACACTCCAAAAAGAGAAATTAAATCCATGTATGAATAACAAAAGATTTGTATCATCCATATCCTCATGTTAGACTTGTCCTGAAAGTACTTTCAGTGAATTTACAGATGGCCAAATATCCTTATGCTTTTATTCCATTACAAAAAGCAATAAATTTATCCATCTGAAGTCAGACTATCACCACAAACCAAACTGTTACTCACAATCTCTCAGACATGACACTAATCCACAAGAAACTTTGCAACAACATTTTAATAGGAAGAAAGGAAACAAGCATTTATTAGGTACATTTTGTACAATGTCATAAATAAGATATAATTTGATCCTCACAACAACTCTGGAAAATAAGTTATTATTATATCCTATTTATAATTGAGGAAACTAAGTCAGGAAGTAATCAAGTAACCTGTCCAGAATCACACAACTAAGATTTTTGTATCACCAACTGCCTTTATTATGGGATAGCTATATCATATCAGTCACAGAGCTATATGTAATGAAAATCTGTCATGAAAGAGACTGAGCAGAGATCAAAACTTTAAGATCTGAATTTCTAGATGTATATTTTTGTATCTTGAAAGCTTTTCATCCCCTGTGGTTTGGAGATTATGAGTATTTGGTATAAATATCCATTCTGTAAAAACAGTATGGATGAGGATTATATTATTCCTTGTCATCCCATCTGCAGCTGGGGTTTAACCAAGAATACTTTCAATGAGCTTCCTAAGGATAAGCTTACCTTTTCATACTTTTATCCAATTACAAAAAAGTAGTTATTAAATACACATGGACAATAGTTCACAAAACATTAAATATAAAAAAGTAACAGCAAAAAAAAAAAAAAAAAAAAAAGGAACAGCAACTTAAATATTTGTCCTGGAGCCTTTTCAATCTGGACCACAATTTTAAAGATTATAATTATATATAAATATGATGATAATGATATGGAAAAATTAATTAATATCCCAATACTTTTTTCAAAAACAAACAAAAAAAATAAAGCAAAAACCCCTAGCAATTATATCTATCTGTACAATACATTAAAAATAAAGTATAATAGCAGGAAAGCAATTTGTCCCCAAACACTTTGTAACTTCAATTGAATGAAAGGAATGAAATAATAATTATAATAATGCTTTAAGTTTTTCAAAACACTTCACATACATTAACTTGTTTGCCTGTCTAGCTTCAGACACTAACTATATGATTCTAGGCAAGTCACTTGACCTCTCCCTGCCTCAGTTTCTTCATCTGTAAAAATCAATATAACATTCGCACTTACCTTCCAGAGTTGTTGTGACGCTCCGATGAGATAATATTTGAAAAGTGCTTAGCACGGTTTCTGGCACATAGTTTTCAGCTTCTATTTTTGGCTGTAGGGAATATGTATTCTCCTCCATAACCATTTAAACATGTCAGCATTTAAAAGCCTTTTGATTGAAGCTTCAATCCTTTCCAGTAATTCTTGAGGGAGATTATTTCTCAAATTATATTTAACTTCCAGCATGTTAGCTGAAGTTTGGATTTTGGTGCACTGGAACATAGTAGGCATTTAATAAATATTTGCTATTGTTATTCAATCCATATAACTGTCCAGTGAAGCAGATTCAACAGGACTCATCCCCATATTACAAATGAAATATATTACCCAAAACCACAGAGTTGGCAAATGTTCAATAACCTGTTGCAAGCAATCTTTCAGATGCCTCTTTATTCCAAAATTGGATTGGAATACTGACATTAAACTTGGGTTTGGACTCTGGAGCTGGTGGGTTTTTCTCTGCTCCTATTTTGGGTTAGCCTCAAAGATACTTCAAAGTAAAACACAACATTCCTTCTAGGTGAAGAAAAGGGCTTCTGAGGGCAGAATTTTATTTCCAGTTCAAAAAAGCCCTAGAGCTTCTCCTGCTGTCAGGCTCATGAAAATGTGTTGTTTAAAAATGAGAAGCCTTTAAGACCTTGCTGCTGTTGCTGCAGCTGAAGTTAAAGGGGTAAACCCTTTCTAAAGATCTAGATTGCATGGAAGCAATGCATAAGAGGGGTCACAGACCCCAGGTCAATAGACATTTTTATGTTTGCATCAGCCAGGGAATATTGGGTCAGAGTCAGAAGTCTCTGAAATCTGAGGAAAGTCGCTGTCTCCACAAACAAAGCATCATTGGGGTGAGTTAGATCAACAATCCCTGGACTTGTACATTTTTCAGACAGCAAGAAAGGAGCCACATATACTTACTCCCTGAATTTTATGAATATACAGAGTTCAAGACACTTTTCTGAGTGCAATGTGTAATTTTTGTTTGTTATTGTACAGTCATTTTTAGTCATTTCTGATTCTTTGAGACCCCTTTTGTAGGTTTCTTGGGAAAGCTACTAGAGTAGTTTGCCATTTCCTTTTCTGGTATATTTTCCAGATGAGGAAACTGAGGCAAACAGTGTGAAATGACTTGTCTAATATCACACAGCTATTAAATACCCGAAACCAGACTTGAAACCAGGACAGCATTTGCTTCCCAGATCCAGGACATGGAAGGTAAGAAATATGGAGATATTCCCTGGACATGTGTGTAGTAAATCACTTGTTCTCTCTGAGTTTCAGGTTTTAAGCAGGTACTATGGAGGGCTTGGACATCAAAAATAATAAGTTATCTGCTACATTCTGGCTTTTGCCTTGCCATTAAACTTTGATGACTCAGGAAGAGAGAATAAAGTTCACTGATGAACTTGGGCAACTCTACCTCTGTCATTTACAAGACATCACTCCATGATGTCATCCATCCTCTGAGAAATGAAGACAAAAATCATATGATCCTATGATAGTGAATTCAAGACAGTGACAGTCTCAAGATCTCTCTTAAGAACTTAAGAATTGATCATATGACATGGGGACACTGGCACAGGACTGCCCAGCATGGAATGCTCTCACCAGAAAAGGTACTAGGTTCTATAAACAAAGCAGAATTGAATTCACTCAAAAGAAATGAGAGATGCGTTAAGTTAGAGAATCTGCCCCAAATGCTCATAGGGACTATTTGTGTCTGACCAGTGGCAAAGCACTCTAGCTCACATTGGTCTGATCAGCCATAGTCAGACACACTAACTTGACTCTAATATAGTGATGTTATTTTGGCCCACTTTGAGAACAAAGGAGAAAAACCAATTATATGTGTGGCACTGGGCTAGGTGCTGGAGATCTTAAAGCAAACAAAAACCCACAGTGAAACAGCCTCCACCCTCAAGATGCTTATTATCGTCTGGGAGGTTACAATATGTATTCAGAAGACTAAGGACAAAATATATATAAAGTAATTTCAATTTCAACAACTGATGAGATCTGGAAAGGTTTCACCTAAGGGGCAGAATATGACCTGGACTCTGAGGTGAGGGAAAAAAAATTCATTTTAGTTATAGAAATTCAGCAAAGGCTATAGACATGATTTTAAACCTAAGGCCTCCAGCTTCTCAATCCTTCTTTATTGTTGGACTCCCAAAAGGAAAGTAGAGGCTGCCCATCTCCTGACCATGATCTGTTACAGGGCAAGGCGAGGCTGAACTGAACCTACTTGAAAGAAAAGTGACCGACTTAAGCTTCTTTGTTTCAGCTTACAAACTGCAATTTGTTGCTAAGAGACTGTATAAAGGGATGCCCATTAGAAACCATCAGAATCCACATGTGGTTACATAATACTGAGGGCTTTTTATCGAAATGCAAATGAAGCATGTGCAAATATGCCTGCAATATGTTCAGGGTGTGATAAGGGGATTGCTAGTCCTGCCCCCAGAGGAGTTCTATCTTGAGGGGAGGGAGGGAAAAAAGGAGAAAGAGGAAGATGGAGACCAATTTCCTTAAGCCTTTTGGTTCCCTTTCCAAATGATTTGAAGATTAATTAACATGCAAACCAATCCCCACTTCACAACAACTGGATTTTGCACAATCAGCATCCAGACTAATTAATTTAATGAGCCTGTTGTGTTATTTTAAGTGCTTTTTTCCCCCTTGGCATTTCAGAATTAGTGACACAAAGAACATTTATTTTATCACTGCAAATGTTGAAAAAAGCCTGACCTTCCTTATAGTTTTAGTGTCTTTTTGATTCCTGAAAGAATATTCAAAAATGATCAATTTTCCTCACCAAGAGGACTGCCAAGGTAAGCTATATAAGCTACCACATTGAAGCTTTCTGTAGTGCCAACCTAGACTTAGCAATTTCAGCACTTGCTTTCCATTTACATTTAGGTTCAGAGTTTCTTGACATGGAAGAAAAGAAATATGAAGGAAACCTCAATGTAATTAAGTACCAGTGGGACTTTGAGCACATTCTCTCACAACTGCTCTGAGACTAATTTTCTTTATCTATAAAGTGAGTGGGTCCTTGAGGCTCATATGATCAAAGGAGCATAGGAATCAAGGGTTCACATTAGAATGATACATGACTATCTACTGGATTACTTGCTCCTAGCTACTTCCCCACTTCTCCAATATCTTTGCTCATTTTATGTCTACTCACCTCTGCATGTAGCACTCCTTAATCCATCTATTATAAGGCAATCTGATCCCAGATTTTCCTGACTCCAAATAGAAAGCTTTTTTCCTACTATCTCATGATACAAACATTCAATTGAGTCATGGTGTCACAAATATGGTTACCACTCCTCCACTGATTTAGATTATAACCCATCCATTCCTTCTCATCCCATGCTATTTCTGTACAAGTTTTCTTGTATAGTTCTGCCTCCGGTGGTTGTTACTGCTGGTGTTGTTTGGTGTTGCAGTTGTTTATTAGCATTTTGTTGATCCCAAATATCTCACTAGATGTCTTTCTGCTATCCTTTTTTTCTCACTATACAATTAGCCTGTCTCCTTTTCCAATACTGTATCCCACTTCTGTATAATAATAATATGTTTCACCTAACATTTTCTTCTGTGTCACTTACAATTGACTACTGTTCATGGGCTTCTCCACATTTAGGTAGACCATTAGACTTTGATGAAGACTGGGGTCATACTTGAAGCCTTTCTAGCTTGGTAGAATCTCACAAAACTTGCTTTCCACTGACAAAGTCTTTTAAAATTCTGTGTCATCTACATATAACATAAGGTAACAGGTTGCAACTATTATAGGGTGAAGGAGCCAATGATACTCCTACATTTGATTCCCACTACTGCAATAGAACAAGAGTAGTCAGGTCTGAATGTCAAAAATGTCCATCTACAGCAACTCAATTACTTTGTGGGAATAGTGTAATTCAAAAAATTTAGGGTCTGAGACCCTAAAAATTTAAATAACTTGCCCAAGATAATACAAATAATAAGCACCAGAGGCAGGATTCAAACCTGGGATTCCTGACACCAGATCTAGATTTGTTTGTTTTCAGTAAAATGAATGAGTAAACAATGAATTGTAAAATCAACCTTCCGTATGAATTTCCATGATTTAGAGCTGAGTTGAGACAAATGTTCCTGTAGCGAGCTGTCGTCTCTAGAAGCTGCCGGATCGCTCTCTGGGAAGAGATATGCTGTGTCTACTCAAATCTTTCAGACAGATTCTTCTTCCTGTAGTGAACCGTTGTCCCCAGGCAGTTGCTGTTAACTCTTGTCCTTAGAAGTGACTTCCCTTCCTGCAGAGAGCCCCGTCAGGCCTGATGTAATGCAGAGAGTCTTCTTGAATCCTGGCTCTGAATCTCCTCCAGCTCTTATCCTTCTCCAAGCCGATCTGCTCTCTGCGCTCAGTGCTGTCTCTTTTTATCCTCCCAGAGAATGGGCGTGGGATAATGCAAGGGCTTCTGGGAAGAACCACCCCAGCCAATGAGCTTGCCCCCTCTATCAAGTCAATCTGAGTTCTCACCTTGTAATTGTCCAGAAAACCTGAATTCTCACCTTGTCACCATCCAGACAACCCCAGTCCTCACCCAGCAATCCCAACATCTCCCCCTTTCTTTTGATTTAGAACATAGGACAGTCATGACCTTGAAACATAAATCCATCAATATGGGAAGTATTACAGATAATTACATAAATTACATAAGCACATAGTAACATAGTAACATAACACATGCTAGAAGTATATAACATAATCATAATCATAAATTGAAAATTTATAAATGTCCATAAGTCCATTGTCCATTAGTCTCATCTTGTGTGAGGAAGTCCAACGATTCCTGCTGGTTTTTAAAGTTCTTTAACAGTCTTCTTATTATCCATGCTCTTTCAGTGTCAGATGTTTCTTAGATCTTCTCCTTTATTTTGAGGTCTTTCTCTTTTTCTGTCTCTCTCTGATGGACAAGGCGAATATGACTCGTTGGCACCCATCTGATTCCTTCTCTTGCTGAAGAAATACAAGCAAACCCTCTCTCCCAGGCAGTTAACCTATCTAATTACCTTCTATTTACCATTTTCTAAATATCTTCTCATCATTTGGCAATTACATTGGAATTGTTTGCACTGGACACAGCCCTGTTGGTTTAAAAGGCCTGTATTCTCCCCAAGTGTAATCCATTTTTGCAATCTGATTGCCTTTTGGCTCACTTATCAGGTAATCCCTTTCTACCATGTGATTACTTTTCTGCTGGTTGATCAAATCAGAGTCCTGACCTTCTAAAGGCCCCTTAGGTGTAACATCAGCTGCCATCATGCCCCACGTCCTTTTTGCCTGGGGCCCTGGACCTGGGCCCCTCATCCCATTTCCCTGAATTATTCTACACTCTGATGCCCAATGGAGTCCTCTGTTGCATTTTGGACATGGGGTTTTAGGTCTTCTTTCACCCTGTCTTCTCACTGTATCTCCATATCTACACTGAGCTCTTAGATGTCCAATTTTTCCACATTGAAAACATCGCCGAGTTTCTCTAGAAGTCCCTTGCCAGGAGGGACCCTGTCTTTCCACGTTCATCATTGTCCAGGTGTAAAAAGCATTTATTCCCACTGTAGCACAGCGTCTTATGATCTCCTCTAAAGGAGCATCTTTGTCTAATCCCCATATAATTCTTTTGCAAATCTCATTGGCATTTTCCTTAGCCAGATGTCTGGTCATTATTTCTGTAGCTGAATTTTCTCCAATAGTTCTTTTGACAGCAGTTTGCAAACGTCCCACAAAATCTGCAAAAGGTTCATTGGGACCTTGCTGTATTTTAGTGAAAGCCTCTCCACGATCTTTCTGTCCAGGAAGGACACCCCAAGCTTTTATTGCAGCCTTGGCAATTTGTTCATATATTGTCATGGTATAATGAATCTGTTCCGAATTCTCTCCATACCGACCTTCACCAGCCAAGTGCTCAAAAGTGAATTGTGTGTTAACTCCTATTTCCAAATTGCATCTGACTTGAATTTTACATAATTCATGAAATTCCGAAAGCCATAATAAATTTTCTCCAGGTTCCAGGCATATCCTTGCTATGGATTTCCAATCATTTGGGGTTAGGACTTCATAAGACAAACCATCTAGTAACATTTTAACATAAGCTGATGTAGCCCCATAAAGGGTACAACCTTTTTTCAAATCTTTAATTTTATTCAAATCTAAAGGTGCATATCTTCTCCTTTTTTGACCTACAGAGTCAATATTTTCAATCACAGGATATGCATGTATAAAATCACTTATATCCTGTCCTTCTCTCTTAGCTTTAACCAATGCTTTTTCTAATCTTGTCATAGGCTTAGGCTTCTTCACAGGCAATTCTGTTTGTGTTTCTGCCTCTTCCCCTCTTTCTTCCTCCATCTCTGAAGGTGGGGTTGATGTGGGCCTGTCAATAATCTGTTCTCTAGGCAGGGTTGAAGCTTCTTCAAGAGAATCATACCATAATTCCTCATTTAAATCCTCTTGCTCTAGGGAAAGATCTTGATCTTTCCTTTTTTCCTCACACTTCCTCCTCTGTTCATTTTTAGAACTTTTCCTTTTCCTACAACTTGCTTGATAGTTTAAGGCTAATTGAACTATGTTGTAGATATAAAATACTTCTGCAGAAATTGAACGAGGCCCATTTTTTGCTTGAAATTCTTTCATTTCATATCCCACTAGCTTCCATTTATCTACATCTATCTTTTCTTCCTCTAAGAACCAAGGGGATGTGCGTCTTAATGCAGCCAAGAGTTTAGCAATCTGTACCCAGGTTACAAGTAAACTCTGCTCCTCAATTATGTTGATTATACTCTCTATAGTACCACTCCTGAATGGGGGTGGAGCTGAGGTTGCTTCTGGGGCTGGGGTTGAGTCGGCTGAGGTCCAGGGATTGAATTTAGCTAACATGTGCCCCATTTCAGCTGTAAGAGATTCCTGGTTTAGCCCTTAACAAGTTAAGTTCCTTATTTATCTATTAGCACGCTCACTTAATCTTTAACAAAGTTTCCTCGTTACTCACGGTTCTGGGTCAGAGAGACTGAGATCTGGATGGGAGGCTTTTCCACTGGAATCAGGACCGTGTCTGTCCCTGTTCGGGCGCCAAATTGCGAAGGTCTGGTCTAGCTCCTCTTGTCAGGATAAGCAAAAGTCCTTGCCCCACGTTGGGCGCCAATTGTAGCGAGCTGTCATCTCTAGAAGCTGCCGGATCGCTCTCTGGGAAGAGATATGCTGTGTCTACTCAAATCTTTCAGACAGATTCTTCTTCCTGTAGTGAACCGTTGTCCCCAGGCAGTTGCTGTTAACTCTTGTCCTTAGAAGTGACTTCCCTTCCTGCAGAGAGCCCCGTCAGGCCTGATGTAATGCAGAGAGTCTTCTTGAATCCTGGCTCTGAATCTCCTCCAGCTCTTATCCTTCTCCAAGCCGATCTGCTCTCTGCGCTCAGTGCTGTCTCTTTTTATCCTCCCAGAGAATGGGCGTGGGATAATGCAAGGGCTTCTGGGAAGAACCACCCCAGCCAATGAGCTTGCCCCCTCTATCAAGTCAATCTGAGTTCTCACCTTGTAATTGTCCAGAAAACCTGAATTCTCACCTTGTCACCATCCAGACAACCCCAGTCCTCACCCAGCAATCCCAACAGATTAGGCTTGCCACGTTTTAGATTGATTTAAAACCCTCGAATTATTGTAGATTTTCCCCATTCTTTCAAGTCTTCCACCTAGTAAAAATCACCATATCTGTCATTTTTTTCCCTTGAAAAATCTCTTAGATTGTCCCTTTCTTTTTTATCCCTACCACCTTCAAAACTATTTACCTTTTACAATGTTGTTATTGTATGAATCTTTCTCCTGCACACTTCATTCTACATCAGTTCACACAAATCTTCCAAGGTTTTTCTGAAACCATCCCTTTCATCATTTCTTAAGATACAATACTATTACAGCAAAATAACTGTTTGTGGACATGTACACATAAATTGTATTTAACTTATACTTTAACATATTTAACATGTATTGGTCAACCTGTCATCTGGGGGAGGAGGTGGGGGGAAGGAGGGGAAAAGTTAGAACAAAAGGTTTTGCAATTGTCAAAGCTGGAAAATTACCTATGCATATATCTTGTAAATATAAAGCTATAATAAAAAAGAGAGAGAGAAAAAAAAGATACAATACTATTCTACTACATTCATATACCAAAATATATTCAGCCACACCCTAACTGATGATCACTCTCCCCTCTGTGCCCTTATTTTCTAGCTCTTTGCCATTACTAAATAATGCTACAAATATTTTTGTCCCTATATATTCTTTTTCTCTTTTTTGTGCTGAACTCATAGAAGAGAAGCAAGCTTACATGTTTCTGTCTTAGGTTTTGGGCCCTTGGATGAAAACTTTCCTACCCCATCTTATTCCTACATCCCATTGCCATATCCCAATGATCCTACCAAAAAAAACAGTAGATTCTGCTTCTACTCATTCATATTTAGGAAATGAGTGAAGCAAGGACCAAAATATAAGTAAAAGCTTCAGGATTTAAAGAAAAGGGCCAAAAAACCTAAATGGGACTCTGCACTACTCAACTCTTTTTGGGTCAAGGATTCTGTGGATGAACTCCCAACTATTGGAGACTGAGTGCACAAAGCAGCCTAGTCTAAGACATCTGTATAAAAACAGAATGAGGAGAGAATAAAAAATGAGTATTCCTCAAAGAAAATGACAAAAGAGATAAAACTAAGATCAAGGGGAATGGCTTGTAGAAAACCTTAGTCCACAAAGAAATAAATTATCATGAAGATAAAACTAAAATGATCAAAGTTCAAAGTAGGATAAACCCTAAATACCTAGAAGAATACCTATAAGTGGAGAAGTAGAACTATGGCCACCCTCCCAAGAATATTCTAATGGTCAAAGAAATTGGGTTTGGTTGTATTAAAGTAGTAGGAGAAAAAAAGGTTCTAGGTACAGATGGTCGATCACATAGTGGAGTCTGTTGAGGTTCATAAAATCTGAATTTTGTTACATACATGATCTTGAGGAGAATTCAAAATTAAAGTAGTAAACTACCTTGGGCCTGTCTCTTTCTAGGAAATGCAAGGGCCAACATTGTAGAGTTTCTAGGACAGTGCCCTATGATGCTTACTCCTGACAAGGTTTAGGTAAAGGTTGCTAAGTGACACAGGCTTTGAACTTTCCAGCTGAATGCTACAAGTGCTGGATAGGAGCTTGTGACTTCAAGTGCAAACCTCCAATCAAATCCACATATTGGAAACACAGCTGATGGATGGGAAACCAAGACGGAAATAGCACATTCTGCTGGCAATTTCAGCCAAGGAGTTTGAGTTTGTCATCTTCCTGAAAATGCATGACAGTGTTAGCTGTAAAAGTAACAACCCAAGAAAAGATGCTAAAATGGTCATTCCAACTACTACCGCAGCAAATCTTTCATCATTTCTAAGCTGTATATATCTGTAACTAATAGATGAGGATGGGAACTCAAGAACCCTAAGAACAAATTTCTTGGTTCCTTGTCTGCCAGGGTGTTCTAGAGGGATGGGAATGATTAAAGAGGAAAAAGCTGGCAAAATGAAATGTCTCAGGCTGGTATAGAGATAAAAATGAACGAGCAGAAGAGGAAAAATTATTATTTTGTGTGTATCTGTTATATAGATATTATAGGACAAACATATACAGGTATGTTATGTATGTATATTTTACACATATATGTATACATACATACACATATATTTATTATAGTATTTAGATGCTATATGCTTTACTTGTCTATCTACTAATGGACAAGTCAACCCTGTCCAAGTATGAAGAAACATTTAAGGCTATTAAAACCATTAGGATCTTTCACTTTGAGATAAGTAGTGCAAAGGAAATCCTGCTTGATTGAGAACCAATTATGTGTCTCTCTCTGCCAGCCTAATTTAAGGAATCTAAGTTCTCAAAGCTTGAGTGGTTCACAAGTACCTTCTATTACGCATTCATTGTTTTTTTCATTGTGCTTATTCCAAATTGCAGGAAGTTTCCCATTGACATCATTAATCTTTCAAAAGAGATTAACATTTTAGCCATAATAAAATAGATTTTACCCTCACTTTTCTCTTTCATTCTCCCCCCAATTTTTTATATATTTTTTTCTTAAAATACTGAATTCTAAATTCTCTCCTTTCATCCTTACCTTCCTTCCACTCTTCTTGAAAAGGCAAGCAATTTGATTTGGTTATTTATGTGCAGTTGTGCAAAATATATTTCCATATCAGACATGTTGCAAAAGAAAATACAGACCAAAACAAAAAAAATAAATAAATAAAACCCCAAAACAAAACAAGAAAAATAAAGTTAAAAAATAGGTTTCAAACTGCATTCCGACTTCATCAATTCTTTCTTATAAGGGAGGAGGGTAGCATTTCTCTCATTAGTCCTTCAGATTTGTCATAGTCTAAGACAAAATGTCATTCATAGTTAATCACAATACAATTTCTGCATATAATAAAAATATTGCAAAAGTACCTCTGCTCACTTCACTTTGTATCAGTTCATATATGTCTTCCCAAGTTTCCTGAAACCATTCTGCTAATAAGTTCTTATAGAACAATAGTATTCCACCATATACCACAATTTGTCCATATATTTCCCAGTTGATAAGCATTCTCTCGATTTCTAATTCTTTGCAAAGAACACAAAAAGAGTTGTTTTAAATAATTTTTGTACCTCTAGAATTTTTTCTGTTTTTCTTTGATCTCTTTGGGACACACCCAGCAGTGGAATCCATGGGTTAAAGAGTATGCACACAAAATGTTTGTAGCAGCCCTTTTTGTAGTGGCTAGAAACTGGAAAATGAATGGATAACCATCAATTGGAGAATGGTCGGGTAAATTATGGTATATGAATGTTATGGAATATTATTGTTCTATAAGAAATGACCAACAGGAGAAATACAGAGAGGCTTGGAGAGACTTACATCAACTGATGCTGAGTAAAATGAGCAGAATCAGAAGATCATTATACACTTCAACAATGATACTGTACGAGGATGTATTCTGATGGAAGTGGACATCTTCAACATAGAGAAGAGCTAATCCAATTCCAATTGATCAGTGATGGACAGAATCAGCTACACCCAGAGAAGGAACACTGGGAAATGTGTAAACTGTTTGCATTTTTTGTTTTCCTTCCCAGGTTATTTTTACCTTCTGAATCCAATTCTTCCTTTGCAACAACAACGACAACAAAATTCGGTTCTGCACATATATATTGTACGTAGGATATACTATAAAATATTTAATATGTATGGGAATGCCTGCCATCTGGGGGAGGGGGTGGAGGGAAGAAGGGGAAAATTCGGAACAGAAGGAGAACAAGAGATAATGTTATAAAAAATTACCTATGCATATGTACTGTCAAAAAATGTTATAATTATAAAATTAATTTTAAAAATTAAAAAAAATAAAGACTATGCACAGTTTTATAACCTGTTGGGTGTAATTATAAATTGCTCTCCAGAATGGGTGAATCAGTTCACAACACCACCAAGTCAATTAGTGTCCCAATTTTTGCACATCCCTTCTAACAATTGTTTTTTGCCTTTCCTGATATTAACCAGTCTGATAACCAATCAGACAAACTGAGACCTGGAAAAGACTTTAACGCAAAAACGTCAAGGTCCCTTTTGCATCCAGGACCATCTTCAAATATCCTAATCTATATCTTGACCCTGGTCCCAGATGGCACCGGAGGAGAGAGAGAGAGAGACTAATGACTTTACATAGCCCTGTCTCACCTAAATCCAACTCACTTGCAATTGAAGATATCACCCTTCTGAAGTAATTGGTCTTCTTCAAGAATGAAGGAGAAACAATTAATCTGATAGTTTTAAGGTTGTACATCAGAGTTGTTTTCATTTGCATTTCTCTAATCAATAACAATTTAGAGCATAGTATTGATTTTTCATAGTAATTTAGAACATTCATATAGATGTATATAGCTTTGATTTCTTCAATTGAAAAATGCCTGTTCATATCTCTTGACCATTTACTAATTGAAGAATGACTCATTTTCTTATAAATTTGATTCAGTCCTTTATATATTTGAGAAATGAAACCTTTATCAGAGACTCTTGCTATTAAAAGATTCCAACTTCCCCCCAGTTTTCTACTTTCCTTCTAATCTTGGCAACACTGGTTTTGTTTGTACAAACCCTTTTTAATTTAATGCAATCAAAATTACCCATTCTACATCCTGTAACATGCTCTATCTCTTATTTGGTCATAAATTTTTCACTTATCTATAGATTTGACAAGCAAAAATTTCCTTACTCTCTTAATTTGCTTATAATTTTGTCCTTTATGTCTAAATCATGTATTTATTTTTACTTTATCTTGAAATATAGTACGACATATTGGTCTCTAACTAGTTTCTGCCAAACTGATAGAATAGTTTTAATGTTTCTGTTTCTGGGTTGATTCCATACATGAACCATGGTTGATGAAGTTAAGATTTATTTGCTCTCATGTGAGATTTCACATCTAACAAACATGCTAAACATTTGGAAATTATCATTCATACTGATGAGGTTTGGCTCCCCTCAATTCAGGAAGCTAAAAATGATGAGGTTTGGCGCAGGGCAGGGAGTTGTGGGAACCCCTTTCTGGTCAGCACAGGTTCTTCATAAATGAATTTACGAACTTGAAAAGTTAAACTGGCAAAAGAAGTCTATTATTAGAACTGAGAGGTCAGCTTTTTCAGGCTGACTTTGTTAGTAGCAAAGTCCCAACAAAGAAGTAAAGATCTAGCAGAGAAATCATCTAGCAGAAAAGGTTTCTAGCAGAGAAATTCTGACAAAGAGGTAGATAGAGTCTTGTTAGGTGAAAGAGATAAAGAGGGAGTAAGGCTGAAAAGACAGTGTCTTTTTAGCGGGCAGAAAGTTGCAGCTATGCCAAGGAGAGAGAGGGGTTCCTTAGCATGATTAGGTTCTCTGCAAGGGATTGAGCTGAAGGAGGCTTGTTTTGTGGGCAGCTCTTGGTGGGGGCTGGGAGCAGTTTGAGCTGGAGTCAGAATAGAGAATCTTGGAATTGAATGAGTGTTCCTGGACTAATCTCCAGCTCAATAGTTAGATAGAAATCTCTAGCTCGGGTTAAGTAGGAGTGGTCTAGGATTCAACTAGTCCCACCCAGATAACAGAATGAAACCATTTTATCTTGATTCCCTGGGGCAGGTCTTTCAGGGGAGATAGAATTCTCTGAGGGTGTTTCCCAAGCTTTCCCCCCAAAGTTCAGGAGAGAGAGTTTTATATATTATAGCAAAGAAGTTATAGAATCCACTTTGTCTAGCTCTAGCAATTTCTCTTGGATATACCTCCAAGGAGACAGATATCCCAGAGATCCAGCATATTCAGCTTTGAATGGCTTTATCTTAAGCACTTCAGAATGATGCAGTAACAGATATGAATTGGATCTCTTGGATATCCAAAGAGGTGGATGTAATTAGGGCTCCATTCACCAGCTTATTCTAGGTAGTTGTAGGAAATAGTTCCTTAGCCCTAAAGATTATTGTGATTTATTTTAGTTTTTTGGAGAACCTGGTTTAGCAATACACCTCCATTGAGTCCAAGGTGTAAATTGTTTTTCTAGTTCATAATTTTTTCTAGGAAGAGATAAGCTGTTCCTTTCCTAATGGGCAGAGATTATTGGTGACGGTATGGAAGAGACACAGAGTTAGCTGGCTGGTTCTTTTTTTCCCTGAAGCTTTTATCCCTTGTATACTATTGGAACAAGGGGAACAAATCTCAGCTTCTCAAGGTGCTGCTTGTCGTTTAGTCATTTAGTCATGACCCCACTTTTCTGAGTGTTATGTGGAATTTTTGTTGTTATGGTTTAGTCATTTCAGTTGGGCCTAACTCCTTGTGACCTCTTTTAGGGTTTTCTTGTCAAAGATACTGGAGTGACTTGGCATTTCTTTCTTCGGGTCATTTTACATATGAGAAAACTGAGCTAAACAGGGTTAAGTAATTTGTCTGGGGTTACATCGCTAA
The DNA here is from genome assembly GCF_048593235.1 of Sminthopsis crassicaudata. NCBI lineage: Eukaryota > Metazoa > Chordata > Mammalia > Dasyuromorphia > Dasyuridae > Sminthopsis > Sminthopsis crassicaudata. Next base: position 467,437,482 of record NC_133617.1, read on the forward strand.
TAGATGTCTGGGGTCAAATTTTAATTCAAGAAGATGAGTTTTCCTAATTTCAGGTTGGGCATTCTATTCAAAGTTTCATCTTCCTGCTAAAGTACTGTAATTATACTAAAGAATTATTTCCCTGTTGGACCAAGCATCTCTCTGGACCAAATAAAACCAGATACAAGCTATTGTCAATACTCCAGGGCCTCTCAATAATAAATAATAACTAATAATAATAAATACTTGAAGAAGTAACATTTATTAAGAAATTTATTAAGTCTGTGCAAGAAATTGTGCCAAATACTGAGGCTATAGAACTAGATATACTATAGTTTAGTTCTCAAAACATTTACAATCTAGTATGTATGGGATGGAGGAACAGATAGAGAGAGAAATATGTTACAAAGTGTGTGATTAGTATAAAGCGAGATCCAGACAAAGTGTTTTGAGAACTTGGAGGAGGAGGAGATCATTATTACTTGATGGAATCAGAGGTCATGCCTGATCTAGTCCTTAAAGAATAGAATGAAGATAGAAGAACAGTCCAGAGATATTGCATGAGCAAAGGCTTAAAGACAAGAAAGAGAAAGATAAGAATGGGGCATCAAGTTAGGTTAGCAGGGCTTCTTAAATTTTTTCCACTAAATACCTCTTTTCACCCACGAAATTTTTATATGACTCCAGGCATATAAACACATAAAATAAGTACACAAATCATACATTGAGTTATGAGTTCCCATATGGAGTCACAAACTACAGTTTAAGAAGCTGAGAATTGGAATATATTGTTACGAATTTTAAAAATATGAAACAAGGCAGGAAACTTTGATTGCAACCGGATTATAGAAGTTCTTAAATGTTAGGATCAGGAGTTTAAATTTTATTTCATAGGCAATAAGTTGCCAGTGAAGGTTTCCAGATGAAATAATGTGATCAGAGAAATCTGTAGGAAGATAATTCAAATAACAGTTTGAAGGATAGATCATAGAGTAGAGAAACTAGAGGAGAGAAGGTTTCACAGCAGTCTAAGCAAGATCAGCTGAGGAATTGAATCAGGATAGTTCCAGTGGGAACAGAAAAGAGGAAGGAGACAAATGTAAAAGAGATTGATGAGGTTGAATCTATAGCCCTTAGCAACTGATTAGATCTGAAGCATGAAAAAAGAAAAGAGTCAGAATAATTCTGAAGTCATAAGCCTGAGAGATGAAGAAAACAGGGATGCTATCTACCAAAAATAGATAAGTTAGGAGAAGGCTCATATCTGAAAGAAAATATGGACTGCTCAGTTTTAGATTTATTTAATGTGAGATATTGGGACAACATCCATTGAAGATCCAACAAGCAGTTGAAAATGTGCAACTACTAGAGATAATAGGAGAAATTGATGGTGGGCTGGAAAGACAGATGTGGGAGCCCTGTCTTCAAAGAAATAAAAGCTGAAAATAGAAGAATGGATTTGATTACCAAGGGAGCAAATACTATAATAGCTAGAATTTATATAGTACTTTAAGTTATACAAAGCACTTTATAAACATTATATTATTTATGCTCACAATAACTCTGGGAGATAGGTACTATATTATCTCTATTTTACAGATGAGGAAACTGAAGCAAACAAGATGCTTGGACCACATTGCTGGTAACTGTCTCAGGTAGGATTTGAACTCAATGCAGAATTTGCTTACCAGGTCTAACACTTTCCCCGTAGTATCACCTAGAAAGAGAAGAAAAGAGATCCTAAGACAAGAGAACAACCATATTTAAGGAACAAAAAAGGTTGAGCAGTTAGCAAAGTAGATAAAGAAAGAATAATCAGTGCAGGAAAATCCATAAAGAAACATTTTAAAAATGCTTACTATGTGCCAGACATTCTGCTAAGCAGTAGCAATATATAGAAAGGTGAAAGCAATCCCTGTCCTAAGAAGCCTACACACTAATGGGGGAAATGACAAATAAATAAATAAATAGAATCATCAAGGTTTAGTGCCATAACACAGGTCAAAATAAAATGAAGGAAGGGATGTACCACTGTGTAAAATTCTGTAGAGTTAAAGAAGGTTAATTTCCTTTGGCAATAAGAAAGTTATTAATAACTTTGGTGAGATATTTTTCAGTGTAATAGAAGTTATGGCAACAAGATTACCAGAAATAAAAAGGAATAGGGAAAGAGGAAATGGAGACAGGAAGTATGGACTACTTTTCCAAGAAGCGTGGCACAAAGAAGAAAAGATAGATATAACAATATCTTAAGAACATAATGGCATCCAAAGGAAGATTTCTATGAAATAGGAAAGACCTGAGGGGAAGGAGCCAGTATGAAATGATGACTTAAGGAAGCATGAGAGAGAGGAGAATGATTGATGGAGCAAAGTCAGAAACTGGGATAGGTTCTCTTAGGCAAAAATAAATAAATAAAAATAGCCATTTCCCTTCTAAGACTGGAGGAAAGAATGAGAGGTTTAGAGAAATAGAAGATAGGAGATGATATCTGATGGCCTCAGTCTTCTTAGAAAAGTAGAAATCACAGTCACCAGCTGAGATTGAGAGGATAGTTATAGAGCTGAGGACATAAAAAGAGGAAACATTTGAAAAAGTTCTGGAAAATGTAACTATCATAAGTGGTCATATATAAAGGTCAGACATAGTATTTAAGAAATCCATGGTCCCATGAGGCTTTAATGGATTCAAGAGTGGATTCAAAAGGAAAATAAGAACAATAAACCTGCCTGTGTGATGATGGATCAATAAGGAATACCTCACAGAGTGTTGTTCAAGTGTCAAATAGGTAGACCAAGAATTTTTTCTGTGAATTCATTTAAAGTTATTATCCTTAGGCCCTTGTAAAGGCTAAACTAGAGGACAATTTATGCTACCAACATTTTGTCACTCAGCTGATAAATTGCAAAATTACAACTTCTATTGGCTTGGGACATGAAAGCCTGTTCCATGAGCAACTAAATCATCAAACACTCAGCATCTATTAAGCCCTTGCTGTTGGCAGGACATCAAAAGAAATATCAAGCTATGATAACAATTTACATTTCTATAGTGATTTGTCTTACAAAGTCTATTCTTTCCAACAACTCTGTGAAGCAGCCAGTAATAGGTTCATAGTATTGTTTAGAGTAAGAAGTAAAGTATTATTATAGATCATCTAATCCAATTTTTTTCTTTCTCCAGATGGGTGGAAGTAGTATAAGAATTATTATTCCCATTCTGCTGCTAAAGAAACTGAGGCAGAGAGAAATTGAGTTACTTGCTGAGGGCCACAGAGCTAGTAAGTATAAGAGTTGGGCTTGTTTTTATGTTATCTGCCTCTAAGCCCACTTTTCTTCTACTATATCAACATGTTTGTCCCACAATAATCACTCTGATGGCATTGCCACTGCAGGAAGTGAACATGGAATCAACTCCTCACTGCTGCAAGGTAAATGCGTTCAGAGGAAAAACAACTGCGTTTCATTTAGAACCTTGTTTCAGAGTAGAAACATCTCAACAGAATATAGGCTCAGATATCAGTTGTTTACTTGAGTTCCTTGAGTTCCTTTTTGTAAATTATTATGCTTTTTTTGTGGATTTTTAGTCTTTAATTTCTTCTTACACAGGACTTTTTCCTCTAGAACTTAGAGGCCAAATCTAATGCTCCCAATTGTGAGGTAGGCTATTCGAGTTAGAAGAGACTTTAATAGGCCAGGGATAGATGCCTCTTACAATCTCTGGCTTCCTGCAAACTTCAGCTTCAATGCCACTTTTTTGAAGGAAAGCTTTCCTGATTGGCTCCATCTACCACAACCTTCCCTTTTACTATTACTTTCCATTTTCCCCATTAGAATCTACATTCCTTCAGGGAAGAGATTGTTTTGTTTATTTGTTTGTTTTTTGATTTCTTTGGATCCCAAGCTCTTATGTAAGTGCCTGGCAAATGAAGCATATTTAGTAAGTGTCTGTTGACTGACTATTGAAAGGATCCAGCTGTTCTGGAATTTTTGACTCCTTTGGGCCAGGTAACTTCCAACTGTGAAGCTTTTGACAAGCAATCCTCTTTTGAACAGCAAGCTTTTGGCCAAGCTGGTATTGACTAGCTTAGCCTTTGGTGAGAGCAGCAATCATATTCACAGTGGGTCACTTTTTTTTCTGTCTGGAAGACTAACAAAAGACCATATTGATCTGGAAGAAACAGAGTGGAGTTATTTTATTAGCTGAAATACAATGATGATTAAGCTCAGGGAAAAGAAGTAATCACTCACAACTGGCTTTTACAGTGGCCCTAATGATGAGTAGCTGAATTTTTGGTCCAAATGCACAGGCTAAGACAAATCCCATTGGCAATAACCTGCATCCTCAAAATATTCTGTACAACCTGAAAGATAGAAAAAAAAATGTGACAGGAGAGACACCTGGGGCCTGTCAAGTCAAAGGATAAAAGCTTCACTTGCTTTTAATTTTCCAGTCACGAGGTCAGGTTAGCTCTCATTGTTTTCTTTATCCCTGTGAGAGAAATATACATAAGGAGCTCAGCAGAGCTGCCCAGAAGCTGTGGACTGGTACTACAAGGCCTTTTTAGGTAAATAGCAGGAGGAGAAGAATACATTGGAATAGATTTCCACCATCAAAAATATGCTTTTTATTACCAAACATCAACAAAAACAAATCATCAAATGAATATGTAAAATAAGGAACAAAATCATATACAAACTACTTAGCATATTATGCTTCCCCTTTTAATAGAGTCAAACAATAAAAGCAACATGAAATATCAGTTAGAGAACCAGCCTTGGAGCTAGAAAAACTTGCATTCGGATCTTGCCTCTGACATCCATTACCTGGGTCACCCTGAACAAACCACTTAATTTCTCAGTGCTCTAGGAAACTCCCTTAGACTATGAATTGAAGAAAATGTGCTGCCCTTTTGTCATCTAGAAATTCTCTATGTGAATAAAATCATGGGTCCGATCCCTATTCCAGAACTAAGAAAATTAGTAAATGATACATAAGAAATTGAATTTGCTCTTTGTGCATTTGTGTGTTGTTTCGTTGCTTTGACTCAGTTTTCTTCTGTTTCTTTCTTCTTGCCATTACCTGTAGCCAGTAGGCATCTAATAAATGCCCATTTCTTTTCCTTTCTTTTAGATTAGCTTTATTTTGCTTATCTGATTTTCCATTTTGTCACATATTTGTTTGGTGGAAAGGGGATAGGGGAAAAAAAGGAAAAAAATTATACAATAACTTTATTATATATTTAAAAGAAACAGCACGTTTTATATAATAGCTTTACAGTTGCATGTACAATCATTTTACAACTATTATAGAAATGCTTGTTTTTTTCATAAATAAAAATTTAAATAAATAAAATTTTAAAAATATCAAACTGTACAAAAGACAGTCTTTCCTCCTCTATTCATTATCCCCAATATATCACACTTGATAAACACTTGTTAAATAAAATGACGTTGAATGTATCTCTCTAGCTGGTAGAATAAAAGATTAAGATTTCCAGTTCCTAGTATAGGATTTTCATAACTATTTATAAAATCTGCAGTTACAAAATGCCTGGATCCAGGGCCCTGGCTCATCAGGAACATGGGAGGTGATGGAAAAATGCATCTGGTACTGTAAAGTTAGAATGGTTCAAAGGACCAACCCCTGCTAGAACCAGCAAGCCTAAAGACATTTGCCAGGCTGCTTCAGGGAAGCACTACACATAAAGGCTGCCAAATCTCTGTAGTCCAAATTTGACCCATGTAATTGGTGGTACTCCAGTCAGCCAGTTACCAGAGATTCATCTTTGGCTTTCAGTCTTAGCTGTTCCTGTTGTTGAAATATTGTCTTTGCTCACATAGTATCCAAATGCCCCTGGGGCCCTATTTTGGTGTCTCAGATATTTTCTACCTTCTGCAAGGTCCCTGAGCACAAATTTGGGCAGGATGGAAAAAGGAAAAAGCATAATGTTTTTCTGACCCAAATGCTTAGAGGTTGGAAGACAACTGTCCCTGGCCATAGAGAAAAAAATCTGGTGGATCAAGGGGGTAGTCAGGGCCAGAGACCTGGCAGAAAAGTGCTGCTAAGTGCTTCTTATAACTTTATTAAAAGGAAAAAGACAGTACCTGTGAAGTGACCTCTGCCACAGCTGAATGTTTGCAATCAATAAATCTGTGGAGAACTAAGAAACTAGAAAACTTCAGGTATCACCCTTCTTGATTGTAGTTCTAAGTTTATTATCCTAGAATGGCTTGTTGTATTATGTTGTAACATTCTGGAAGAAAGTGAATGGGTCTCTCAGGAATTTGTTAATTATTTGGTTCTAAGGGAATCTGATACCATTCGTTGGAGAAGTCAAAATAAATGAACGTTCTATGAACAGATCCAGAGGTTTTTTTTTTCATTTTATTATAGCTTTTTATTGACAAAACATATGCATTTTTCAACATTGACGCTTGCAAAAACTTCTGTTCCAACTTTTTCCCTCCTTCCCTCCAACTCCTCCCCTAGATGGCAGGTAGTCCAGCACATGTTAAATATGTTAAAATATGTGTTAAATCTAATATGTGTATATATAGAGAGAGAGTTATCTTGCTACACAAGAAAAATCGGATTTAGAAAGAAGGTAAAAATAACCTGAGAAGAAAAACAAAAATGCAAGCAAACAAATAACAGAAAGAGTGGAAATGCTATGTTGTGGTCCAAATTCATTTCCCAGTGTTTTTTCACTGGATTTAGCTGGTACTGTTCATTACTGATCAATTGGAACGGATTTGGATCCTCTCATTGTTGAAGAGAGCCATGTCCATCAGAATGCATCCTCATATAGTATTGTTGTTGAAGTGTATAATTGCCTGCTTCTGCTCATTTCATTCAGTATCAGTTCATGTAAGTCTCTCCAATCCTCTCTGTATTCATCCTGTTGGTCATTTCTTATAGAACAATAATATTTTATAAAATTCATATACCATAATTTATTCAGCCATTTTCCAGTTGATGGGCATCCACTCAATTTCCAGTTTCTGGCCACTACAAAAAGGGCTGCCACAAACATTTTTGCCCCTGTGGGTCCCTTTCTCTCTTTTAAGATCTCTTTGGAATTTAAGCCCAGTAGTAGCACTGCTGGATCAAAGGGTTTGCACAGTTTGACAACTTTTTAAATATAGTTCCAAATTGCTCTCCAGAATGGTTGGCAGAAAGGGACTTTTCTGAGATCCATGTGGCTAACTGGACTCTGGACACTGGGAATGCTTCCTTTTCCTTCCCTCTTCTAAACAATCTGCAATCTATGTTTATACTCCCTATATAATTCATCAGCAGAGTGGTGTCATTGATAGAGCTCCTTCTTGACCTAGAGCCAGGGAGATTCAAGTTTAATTCCTGCCTCAAAAACTTATTCATTGGAAGACTCTGGATGAGTTATTTAAATTCTTTCAGATATAATAATAGCACCTATCTCATATGGCAATAGGGAGAAATAAAGTAACATATATAAAATACTTTGCATACCCTAAAAGTGCTATGTAACTATATATAAATCCGTAATTATTATTTTTTCACCCAGGGTTCATCTTGTATATATACCCCCACTCTGTGGTTCCCTCTGTCTCACTGAGACTTGAGAAATAAGGAAAAAATAATCAACCTTAACAAGAGATAGCTCTCTTCCTAGAAGTTAACTCAGTGATTCATCCTTAAGTGATAAGAATTCAGGCATCTTTTATGTCAAGTATGAAAAATATGAAAAATTGGACCATTGTTTATTATCCTTTCTTTTCTTGAGGTTCTTTCTAAGGGTTATTGGACTGAGACCCTGCAGCTTCCTTTACTTTCCAGACCTCTTTTCTCATTCTACCTGCTTTCATGTCTCTACTCCCTAGGTGTTTTATTTTAGGCTTTGGGTCTTCCCTTGTGTAAGTTAAAAAAGCAACATAATAAAGGTTTTATGTGTTCCTGGTCAATGTTATTTTTTGTGAACTATTGTGAAGGACTAAGACTAACTGGGTTCTACAAGTTGGGCATTCTACTTTGGAAGATGAGATTGTGGACCCCTGTCCATAATACCCCAACAAACTTGATCCAGGCTAAGACCAAACCAGTTTATTGTGGTTCATCTGTTGAAGGTCTTCTCAAATTAATCTCACAAGATAGTTCTGAAGGCCATCAGCTTGACATCATCAAGTTATTGTCCTAACCCAAGAGTTTAGAAAACTTTTGGTAGAAAGGGAACATATAGACTGCTGTCATTCAATTGTTTCAGTCATGTCTAATTCCTCACGACCACATTTAGAGTTTCCCTGTCAATGATACTAGAATGGTTTGTCATTTCTTTTTCTGGCCTACTTTACAGATGAGGAAATTGGGACAATCACAGTTAGTAAATGTCTGAGGTCAGATTTGAACTCACATTTGAGTTTTCTAGATTTCAGGCCCTGCATTCCATGGGCTAGGGAGTCACCTCGCTGCCCTAAGATGTATGCAACAGCAAATACTTAAATGTATGGGGTGTTAGCTAAAAGGCAGAAGAGATAGGCAGTGGGGAAGAAGCAGGAATGCAGAGACCATTACCATATTCTAAATATACTGAATCCTTGTGCTAACACTGTATTCTGGTCCATGCTGTGGGAATACTTTAATTTTTTTTATTGATTGATTTCTGAGGCAAACAGGGTTAAGTGACTTACCCAGAGTCATGCATCTAGGAAGTGTTAAGTGTCTGAGACCAGATTCCCCCTGAATTCAAGGCTAGTGCTCTATCCACTGTGCTACCTAGCTGCACCCCCCCTTTTTTTTTTTTAGTAAAAGGTTTTTTATTTTTAAAACATATGTATGGATAATTTTTCAGCATTGACCCTTGCCAAACCCTGTGTTTGAAATTCTCTTCCACTTCCCTCTACCCTTTCCCCTAGATGTCAAGTAATTGTGATGAGACTGTCTTTTAATGAGGTCTTTTGGGAACATCAGTCCAGGCCTAAGAAACACTAGACTTGGCATCAGAGAGACTCTTTGACTTATTTTTAATTGTTTTTTCTGGTTATGCATGTATATTAAGTTTTTAAGTACACATTTCTTTATGAATCTTGTTGGGAGGGGAAAATCAAACAAAAGGGAAAAACCACAAGGAAAAAAAAAAAAGACAACAGAAAAAAAGAAAAGCATGTGTTGATTTATATTCAGTCTCCTTAGATCTTTTTCTGTATGCAGATGGCATTTTCTGTCCAAAGTTTTTTGGGGATTGCCTCGGATCACTGAAGCATTGAAAAGAGCCAAACCTATGAAAGCATAGGTAATCATTGCAGAATCTTGCTATACAATGTATTCCTGATTCTGCTTGTTTGTTCAGTATCAGTTCATGTAAATCCTTTCAAGCTTTTCTAAAATCATTTTTTTATAGAACAACAATATGGGCAGCTAGATGGTGCAGTGAATAGCCCTGAAGTCAGGAGGACAGGTCCTCAGACACCTAACACTTCCTAGCTGCAAGTCACTTAACTCCAATTGCCAAACAATAACGTTCTATTACCTTCTTGTACCACAACTTATTCAGCCATTCCCCAATTGATGGGCATCTACTAATTTTCTAATTCTTTGCTACCACAAAAAAAGAGCTGCTACAAACATTTTTGCACATGTGGGTCCTTTCTTTCCTTTATGATTTCCTTGGGATACAGACCCACTACTAGTACTACTGCATCAAAAGGTATGCACAATTTTATAGCCCTTTGGGTATAGTTCCAAATTGTTCTCCAGAATGGTCAGATCATTTCACAACTCTACCAACAATGAATTACTATTCCAGTTTTCCCACATCAAATGTTTATAGTTATCTTTTCCTGTCATCTTAGAGTTTTTTTAATTTGTATTTCTCTAATCAATAGTGATTTAGAGCATTTTTTCCATTTAACTATCGATAGCTTTAATTTCATCATCTGAAAATTGTTCATATCCTTTGATATGAACATCTATTCTATTTATCAGTTGGAAATGACTTGTATAAATTTGACACAGTTCTTTATATAGTTGAGAAAAGAGACCTTTATCAGAAACACTGGCTGTAAAGAATTTTTTTTCAGCTCTGTACTTTCCTTTTAATCTTGTTTGTGTTAGTTTTGTTTGTGCAAAGATTTTTTTAATTTAATGTAATCATAGTTGTCCATTTTGCATTTCATAATGTACTCTAGTTCTTCTTTGGTCATAAATGCATCCCTTCTCTGAAGATCTGATAGGTGAACTATTCCTTGCTCTCCTAATTTGCTTATGGTAGTACCTTTGATATCCAAATCATGTACACATTTTGTCCTTATTTTGTTATGGGTGTAAGATGCAGGTCTATATTGAGTTTCTGATATATTATTTTCCAGTTTTCCTGGCAATTTTTGTCAAATAGTGAGTTTTTATCCCAGAAGCCAGAGTTTGGAGTGTATCAAATACCATATTACTATAGTCATTGATTATTGTCTTGTATGTATCTAATTTATTCCACTGACCCATCACTCTGTTTCTTAGCCAGTACCAAATGGTTTTGATGACTGCTGTTTTATTGTATAGTTCTAGGTTTAGTACTGTTAGGCCACTATCCTTTGTATTTTTTCATTAATTCCCTTGATATTTTTGACCTTTTGTTCTTCCAGATAAATTTTTTCTACCTCTGTAAAATAAGTTTTGGCAGTTTGATTGACATGGAACTGCACAATTTAGATAGAATTGTCATTTTTATTATATTAGTTCAACATACCCATGAGCAATTTATTTTTTTTTCTGATTATTTAGATCTGGCTTTATTTGTGTGAGCAATATTTTATAATTTTGTTTATATAGTCCCTGGGTTTGTCTTGGCAGGTAGATAGCCAAACATTTTATCTTGTCTACAGTTATTTAAAATGGAATTTCTCTTTCTATCTCTTTCTGCTGGGTTGTGTACCCTTTGACTTATTAGCACTGTGTTTGATAGCAAATCACTTCATCTCTATAGCCTCAGTTACTTGACTGCTACATGCATGAACTTGGGTTAGCCACCAATCACCTCTGGATCTTAGTTCCACATCTACAGGAAGAGGACATTAGATGTCTAGACCATTTTCAAGTAAAAAGTCTATCATCTGTTCATCTTTAGCTAGACCCCAGAATAATCCAATCTTTTATTGGAAAAAGTCTATTCCAGCCATCCTTCTGTTTCCAAGTTATTTTTTCATAGCTCCATTCCCATGATTGTTCTGTAAAAACTTATGGGAAGCACCTTCTTAATACAGCACCAAGACCTTAGACATTTACTAGCTATGTGACCCTGGGAAAGTCACTTAATTATGTTTGCCTCTGTTTTCTCATCTGTAAAAGGAACTGGGAATGAAAATAGAAAATCATTCCAATATCTTTGCCAAGAAAATCCCAAATAGGGTCACAGAAAATAGGTCACAGATGAAATATATCAACAACAACAACAACAACAAAATAATAATAAAAATAATGTGTGATCTAGAACAAATCATTTTATTTTCCTGGCCCTCATTTTTTTAATTGGCAAAAGAATTTAAATTTGATAAACCTTGAATGTTTCTCTGAGCTCTTTAACTTATGTAAAAGTCCTTTACTTTAGAATGTAGCACTTTAGGATTCACAAAACATTTCAAATATACTTTGTTTGCATTGTTTCATTTCTCATTTGAGTCTCCCAATAGTCACTATAGATATTATAACCCCTATTTGGCAAATTAGAAATTTCTACTTGATACAAATCAAAGGTATTGCTATAATGGAAGACAGAGAAATTATTCCCATTATCATTCTTCATTATTAAGACCTCATGGATCTTCCTTATAAAATGTCTTCTTCCTGTACATGAATTGAGACAGTAAAGACATTAAAAACTGTAGTGGGGAGGAGGGAGAAGTATTGGAGAGAGAAGGGAAAAACATGCATGTGTGTATGCTTTCACACACACACTTCATTTTTAAGGAAACATCATCTACTTAAAAAGAAATAAGCTGGAAGGTTTTGATTTCATCCAGACTACCTACAGAGACAGTCCTGGCCACATCAGAGATAAATAAAGTATTATGTCAATGCTTTATTGAGGTCCATTGAATTTTATTAGCAATTTTCTACTTTGTTAGCAATTTCACATTGCATATTAACATTTGTTTTCATATCATATTAGCATTCATCATAAAAAGCTAATCCTATTAGCACTTTTCATATTGTATTAGAGAAAACAAATAAAGACGCAGAGCCAATTCTTCTCTGTGCACTGATGGTCTTTTCATCTGCGTGGTCTTTGGTATTGGAAACACGCCATGTGGTATTCTTCTAGGGGCATTTTAAAATGTGGTAAAACCTCAATCTTTTGGGTCCTATTGATTCAAAGTCTGGATGAATTTGGACAGAGAGATTGGAATGAAATTTTCCTTGGAACTGGCTGGGCTTGAGGAATATGGCTTTAGAGAACCATTTTGCTAAGCAGATTAATAATAGTAGAATCTATTTTAGGAGGGCTGTTAAAATAAGCTTGTTTCATACGCTTTAAAAGAACTCATTTATAGTAAGCTATTTATGAGCTGACAGGCATTATGGTGGAGTAGATAGAAAGCCAGTGTTAGAGACAGGAATCCCTGAGTTCAAAGCCATGCCCCTCATTCATACAGCCTAGGCAAGTCACTAAATTTTTCTACCTCAGGAACTCTCTAAGGTTATAGGTGGCTAAGCAGTTGTTAGAGGGAAATTGGTTGAAAATATCCTATGTCAATGAAATCATAGATTAGTTCTAATTCATGGGCTAATTAATTCAACAATTATGCAAGAAATGCCTAGTATGTACCATGTACCATACTGAATATTATGTATGAAAAACAAAAACAAAAATTAAATCATTCTTAAGTAGCTTACCTCCTAATTTGGAAGAGGAATAACATGTATACAGAAAAGTCAATAGAAGCCCTTCATGAGATTCAAATGGAAAGAAGGAAGGGGGAAAAAAGAAGGAAGAAAATAAGCATTTATGTAGTGGCTACTAAATGCATCAAGCATGTTGGTTTTTTTTTTAATATTTTATCTCATTTTATTCTCACAGCAACCTTGTACAGTGGGTACTATTGTTGTTACAGAAGAATAAGGGTAGCTAGGTGGGGCAGTGAATAGAATGCTGGACCTGGAGTCAGGAAAACTCATCTTCAGGAGCTCAAATTTGGCCTAGCTACCTGCTAGTTGTGTGATCCTTGGGGATCACTTAACCCTGCCTGCCTCAGTTTCCCCATCTTTAAAATGATTTAAAGAAGGAAATGGCAAATCACTCCAAGTTCTTTGCCAAGTAAACCATAAATGAGATCATAAAGCTTGAAAAATGATGAACAGCAATAGAAGAGGAAACTAAGGGAAATGCTTCATCCAGGATCACACATCCAGTAAAGTGTCTAAGGCTGGATTTGAACTCTGGGTCTAGCACCTGATCCCCTGTGCCACCTAAAGGAATAGATGATTTTGAATTTAATGAACAAGATATCTGCAAAATAATATCTTCTCTAAAACCTAATCTTGGAGGTCCAAGGTCCATCTATATTCAATTACCTTTAAATTCCATGGCTTGGAATATCCCTAATGAGGAGATTTTAGGTGATCAAAGTTCTGAGTAATCTCAATGTGGCCATTGTTAGTCATTCATCAATCAAAAAACAAAAATTAATTGAGCATTTTTTCTGTGTCCAACCCCGTGCTATCTTCAAGCTGTTAATTTTTTCCACATATGGCTCCCAGAACAGGTTTTGTGGTAAACTAGTTAGAGAGCCAGGTCTGAAGCAGGAAGATCTGAGTTCAACATGTCTCCCCCATGTATTGACTGGTGACACTAAGCAAATTCCTTAACTTTAACCTCTCAGCACTAGAGCCAAGCTTCTAAAACTATACTTTGTAGAAACTTGTATTGGTGGATGGAGTCCCCTCACCTGTGAGTCCCCTGTGCCAATGAAATAATAGGTAGAGTCCTTATTCCTATAGTCTACAACTCACAAAGTAGCAGCAGTTATATCCATGAAGACTCCCTAAGATGGATTATCAAAAGACAGCACTTTCTTCTTAGCATGGAAGGACTGAGCCTCAGGAATTGGGAATCAAAATGCCAAAGCAAGTGAGAGGCAGATAAAATGTAAAACTCCTGTGTTAGATTATAAAAGGCTCACTGAGACCCAGAAATTTTGTTAGCAGCAGACTGCCTCTGCTCTATACACCCCCTTCTTCCTGCATTTTCTATAAATTCCTATACTCTGTGTTTTCTTTCTCTAATTTATTTAGCTCACCCCACCATGTAGAACTCATGATCTTCAAGACCTCAAGGAGCTGACTTCTTATATAGGTCACAATATCCAGCTATCCCACACATTAATTAGGAGTAACAGGGGCCAGAAAAGCAAGATGTGCCAAGTTTGAGGACACAATGGCTAAGTCAAATCAAGTCAACAAATATTTATTAGGCACTAGTAGCTTCAAAGACATGCAAAAAGCTGTATTTCCTTTCAAGTATCCCACATTCTAATAGGGGGAAATAACATATAAATAACTAGGAACATACAAGATATATACAGAATGAATGAAAGATATTTTCAGAGAGGGAGACACTAATGTTTCACAGGACTGTGAAGTGTGTAAAGACATTTTGCAGAAGAGACTGGATCTGAATCTTGAAGGAATTCAGGGAACTTATGAGGGGGAGGCGAGGAGTAAGAGCATCCCCAAGTATAGGGATTCAAACACACAGAGCCGAGATCAAGTCAGATGAAAAGACTATCAAATGGTGTCATATTGTGCATATAGTTGTAGTGCATATAGAAAAGGATAAAGATGAAGACATCTGAAAGGGGAGGAAAGGGGCAGGTTATAAAAAGCTTTCAATGCTAAATAGAGAATTTTATAATTATCTTGGAAGTAATAGGGCTAATGGAGTTTATCGAGTAGAAAAAGCGCTAAGGTGAAACCCATACTTTATAAAAATCATATTGGCAGCCAAGTAGAGGATGGTTTAGAAGGAAGAAAGAGTTAAGGCAGAGAGATCATTTGAAGTCTAAGTGAGAGGAAATGAGGCCCTGAACCAGGGTGGGGACTGTGTAAATGGAAAGGAAGAATTATATATGATGGATATTGTGAATGTAGAAATTGCAAGATTCAACAAGGGTTGCAGGGGGTGGAACCAAGATGGTGGAGAGGAGACATGTCTTTTTCTGAACTCCCCCCATATCCCTCAAATTAGCAGCTAATCCAGCGTCTGAACTGGTTTTGGGGTGACAGAACCTACAAATATTTGAAGTGTAACACATTTCCAGCAGAAGATAACTTGAAAGATCTTCAGAAATAAGTCTGTTTCAATTGGGCACAAAGGGAGGTGGGTTGAGTGCAGGCAAGCATGGGGACCCAGGGTGGTGTGGGCTCCATATGTCAGGGAATCATCTACAGCAGTATTGGCTACTTTGTCCTGGTTGTGAGCCAGTAGATTAGCAGATTGGCTATAGCAATCCAATATAAATACAAAAGACATATAATGAGACCCTAAACTCAGAATATCTGGAACCTGCCCACCCAGCACCAGAAAGAGGTCAGCACTGACTCAGTGCAGCCACTGTTGCTTATAGAGGACGCTTGGACAATCTCCCCTTTGTCCTAAAAGCAAACTTCAACCTTTTTTTAAAAATGAGCAAAAAAGCAAAAATAATTCAGACAAGAGATAGTTTTGATGAAGAAAGAGAAGAACAGATTTCAAATCCTGATTGGTCCTCATCTCACAAGCTCTCTTGGAAGAATTCAAAAAGCATCTTAAAAGAGAGAAGAAAATGGGGAAAGGAAATGAGAACTTTGCAAAAGAGAACTTTGGAAAAGGAAACACAGAAATTATCTGAAGAAAATTCCTTACAAAATAGATTTAATGAAATGGGGGGGGGGGGAGCATATAACTCCTTACAAAATGATTTGACAAAATAGGAAAAAAAACAACTCCTTGAAAAACAGAATTTGTGAAATGGAAAAAATCCATAGGACAAAACAATTCATTTTAAAATTCCCATTTCTCTTACAATCAATTGGCCAAATACAAAAGAAGCTAAAAAAGGTAACTGAAGAAAATAATTCACTAAAAATTATAACTGCATAAATGAAAATGAATGACTCAATGAGACATCAAAAATCAAATAAAAAAAGAAAGAAAGAAAGAAATAGAAGAAAATGTAAAATACCTACTTGGAAAAACAACTGACCTGGAAAATAGATCAAAGATAGATAATCTAAGGATTATTGGACTTCCTGAAAACTATGAAAAAAAAAAAAAAAACAACCCTACACATTATATTTTAGGAAATCATCAAGAAAACTGCCCTGATGTCCTAGAATCAAAAGGTAAAATTGCCATTGAAAGAATTCACCAATCATTTCCTAAAAGAGATCCCAAAAACTCCAAGGAATATTGTAGCTACATTTCAGAATTATTGGACCAAGGAAAAAAGTATTGCAAGTAGTCAGAAAAAAACCAATTCAAATATTGAGGAACCACAATCAAGATTACCTGGGACCTAGCAGTTTCTACCTTAAAGGATCAAAAGGCCTTGCATCTGATATTTTAAAATGCAAAGAAACTTGGATTACAGCCAAGAAACAAGGGTTAGGATATTTACAATGAATACCAATGAGTAATTATGGATGGCACTGAAATTGTGAGCATGAGTAACTGGTCCTAGAGTAAAGACTTGGGTTAAAATTCTACCTTTAATACTTCCTTCCTATGTAGGTTTGGGCAACTAACATAACCTTCAAATTGACTAATCTGTAAAATTTTTTATTTTATTTTATTTTTTTTTTTTTGAGGCTGGGTTAAGTGACTTGCCCAGGGTCACACAGCTAGGAGGTGTTAAGTATCTGAGACCAGATTTGAACTTGGGTCCTCCTGAATTCAAGGCTAGTGCTCTATCCACTGCGCCACCTAGCTGCCCCTAATCCATAAAATTAGATGGTTAAATGACTCCTGGAGTCCCTTTCAGTCTCAAATCTAAGATACTATAAAGATATGGATGATAGGATACACTGATAAGCAACTATCCTTAAAGTCTTAGTCTGCTTTTAAATTTTAATAGCTTAAAAACTGCACTGACTTTTGGGACACTCTGCATATTGGATTAGCAAGCATAGATTAATGATAAAATGGCCCCAGATGAATAAGAAGAGATCAGGCTATTTTGTATTTAAGAAACTACAATTTTAATTTGCATATTCAGCAAAGATTTATTTTAAAAATGGTATTTATTGAGTTCATGGAGCTATGGTAGGAATGCAAAGATACAGATAAAATAATCCCTGCCTTTAAAGAGTTTACTACATTCTATGGGAATATAAGACACATACTCATTATTAACATCAAAGTGTAAAGGACATGGTAATCATACTGCCCTGTTGTTTCACTAGTAATAGTGACTTTCTAGACCATAGTAGCTCCCTTTGCCAGACACTGATCCCCCGTATGTGATATATCCACTTAATAATGTAAAGTCTTCGAGTCTGTCTCATTCTGTATTTGTATTTACAGTGCCTGGCACCGAGAATTTAAAATGCTTGTTGATTGATTGACTGAAGTATAAGATGAAATAGTTACTAATAAAGGCAAGGAAAAATCAGTGCTATGGGGATAGCAGAATAGGGAGAGAATTCTAACCCCTGAGGTAAGGAGGCACCAAAACTGAGTCTTGCAGCATCATCCTCAAGGGGATTCTCAATGCTTCCAAATAACCTAAGTTACTCATTGCTGTAAAGACTCAGCTCTCTCAGCAATATTCTGCTGGTGATGCTACATGGCCATGGATCACAGAGCACCACGGTCTCAGAAGATTCATCATGGCAGATGATCTAGAAGGAATTGGGAAGTTGCTTGGTGGAGAGAAGCAGGCTATACAGCATATGACTAATGATTACTTAATTGAGAGAAGCGGCATAAAAAATATCATCAAGGACCCAGGTGACTGTAAGAGACATGGGTGAGTCGTGCCTTGAGAATGAAAGACAGTAGATGAATAACTCTGAGTGCCTTATTGATACCCACAAGATCATTTCTAGAAAGACCTGAAAGAGAAGATCACAGAATTACTTCTAATTCTCAGATGGGATTGAGGGAATATCTGCAATGATACTGATGATTATAATAAAAGCTAGCATTTATATTGCACTTTGAGATTTAGAAAGCTTTTAACAAATATTTTCTCAATTGTATTTGCATAACACTCCTAAGACATAGGTGCTATTGTTACATTCCCATTTTACAGATGAGGAAACTAAGTCGCAGACCAAGATTAAGTTAATTGTCCAATAAGTGCCTGAGTTCAGATTTCACTCATTTTTTCTTAATTATATTCTACCTAATGTTCTACTGTCTGGAGGCAAATAATCTTTGAAGATCTCTGTTGTTCTTGTGAACAAGTGGCCAATAATTCCAAACCTCTACTTTATTTTGAATGTAACCATTGTTGATTATAATTAAGTACAATATAGAGATTGCCATTTAAGTCAACTTAAAGTTGCAAAAATTTTATTAATGATATTATATATGTATATTTGGTTTGGTTTGGTTTGGTTTGGTTTTGGTTTGGTTTTGATAAGGCATCTGAGGTTACATGACTTGCTCAGGGTCACACAGTTAATAAATGTTAAGTGTCTGAGGCCAGATTTGGAGTCAGGTCTTCCTGAGTCCAGGGCTAGCGCTCTATCCACTGAGCCACCTAGCTGCCCTGATGTATGTTAAATTTTCTGATCTGAAGACTTGGAAAAGTATGAAGCTTATTCTCTTTGTCTCCAAATCCACCTCTCTTTCTAATTTCCCTGCTTTTTCCAAGGGTACTACCATTCTTCCAATAATCTGAGAGCCAAACTCAATTTTTCCTTTTCCTTCTCTATCTCCAGACTGTCAATCAATCACAATTTATTAAGGATTGGGCACTATGTGCCAAATAAACACTAAACAAACAAAGGCAAAAGTCAGTACCAGCTGTCAAAGAACTCACAATCTATTGAGGAGAGACAACAAACAAACAACTATGTTTGAACAAGTTATATATGGAATAGAATTATTTGGTTGGTGGTTGATGTCCTTTATTCTCAAAGAGGACCAAAATGATATCACTATGTTAGAGTTAAGTTACTGAATATGGTTGATCAGACCAATATGAGCTCAAATGCTCTGCACAGGTCAGGAACAAATCGGGTGAACACTTAGGGTGGATTCTCACTTGGGAATGCATTGTGTGTTTCTTTTGAGCTACTTCAATTCTGCTTTGCTCAAAGAGCACAGCACCTTTTTTGACGAGGGCATCTCGTGGCAATCCTAAACCAGTATCTCCCACGTCTTGCAATCAATTCCAAAGTTCTTCAGAGAGACATTAAGATAACTAAGAAATAATCTCCATAGAGAAGACATTAGAATTAAGGAAGATTGTGAAAAGCTTCTCCTAGAAGATACTATTTTAGCCAGATCCTGAAGGGAGTCAGGGAATCTTAGAAGGTAGAGATTGAGAGGAAAACAGTGCAGGCCATTGGAGATAAACAGAACCAGGAGGTTGAGTGTGGTATTAGCAGAGCAGAAGGGAGACCAATGCCACAGAATCACAGAATGTAAGGAAAGAACCAAGGTATAAGAATTGGGATAGATTATGAAGGGCTTTAAAGACTTAACAGAGGATTTTTAAAATTTATTCTGGAGGTGATAGGGAGCCACTGGAGTTCATAGAGTAGGGGTGTAGTACAGTCAGACAGATTTATGCTTTGGGGAATATTTCTTTGACAGTTGAAGATTACATGGTGTGAGGAGAGTGGTGTGGCAGCTACATCAGGATAATGGCAGGGCCGTACCGTCAATTCTACCTCCATTGTGTCTCTTGCATCTGTCCTTTCCTCTCCATTTACATGGCCATCGTTCCACTTCATTACTCCTCACCTGGTCCTTTGCCACAACCCCCTGGTTAATGTCCTCACCCAAAGTCTTCCCCTTCTCCAATGTGTCTTCCACACCAAAATGACATTCCTAAAACACGTCATGTATGTGCCTGCTCACATACCTCCAGTGTCTCTCTACCATCTATAGAGGAAAGAGAAAATGATTCTTTGGCATTTAAAGTTAATACTTGAGCACATTTCTAGATTTAATACACATTGTTCCCTACATTCAAATTGCCCTTTTTGCACCTCCTCCTAAATAACATCCCACCTCCTGTCTGTGTATTTTTGCACAATCTGTCTGCAATGCATAGAACATGATCTCTTTTAACTCCACATGTTAGAATCCCTACATTCTTTCAAAACTCTTCAAAATCCCTTTTTTTTGCATGGAGAGAAGGCTCCTCTGGGAAGCCTTCCCTGATTCCCTCAGCTGCTGGCACCTCCACTTGTTTTGATTATATTTTAGTATATTGCTGTTTTTGTTTAGTTATATCAATCATAACCAACTTTTTGTGATTCCTTGGGGTTGTTTGGGGGTTTGGGGGGCCAAAAATAATAGAGTGGCTTGTCATCTCTTTTCCTAGTCCATTTTACAAATGAGGACACTGAAACAAACAGAATTAAGTGATTTGCTCAGGGTCACATAGCTTCCTGACTCAGTCCAGTGCTCTATCCACTGTACCCACTAGCTTCCCCTCTTGGTATATTACTTATTTGTATAAATGGTGTTTCCCAAGTAGAATTTAAATTCCTTTAGCTGAGGAATTGTTTCTGTTTTGTATATCCACGAGGGAGCAGGATGTCTGGCACACTGCAGTCAGTTCAATACTTGCCTGTTGACTGAATGGAAGCAATATCTCATTTCTGTGTTCACTAAAAAGTCAGCAAGTGTTGCAGTGGATAAAGCTCTGGGGCTAAAGTTAGGAAGACTTGAATTCAAATCCAGCCTTAGATACTTACTAGCTATGAGATCCTGAGCAAGTCACTTCTGTTTCAATTTCCTTGGCTGTAAGATGGGGATAATAGGAACAGCTACATGGCACAGTAGATAGAGCACTGGTCCTGAAGTCAAAAGGACCTGAGTTCACTTACTAGCTGGCTGATCCTAGGCAAGTTGTTTAATCCCAATTACCTCACCAAAAAAATGGGGATATCTCCCACCCACGGCTATTATGGGGGTCAAATAAGATACTATTTATAAAGCATATAGCATAAACCTGGCATGGAGTAAGCATTTAATATATCCTTCCTTCCTTCTTAGACTATCATCCTAAATAAGATTCTGGAGAATAAAGAATATCACCCTAAATAAAGATTCTGTTTGCACAAGGGTATGAGGAAATGAGAAAAAACTCATTAAGGATTTACTCTGGGCACATAGGAACAAGTAATTCCTGTTCCTGAGGATCTCACATTCTATTGGGGGAAACAGCATCTAAAATAGAGTTCAGAGACAAGGCTGAGGGAAAGGCCCTGGAGTCCTAAAGGTGTGTTGTTAGGCCAAATGGCAAAGTAGAGGATCTCCTTAGGACAGCTTGAGGAAACTGGAAAGCTGTCTTCAGCGAATTGTATTTGGAAAGGAAGGGGTTTCTAGCCCCATGGTAGATTAATCAGAGTCAGTCTTTGAGATGCCCCCTCTCTCTGCTTTGTTATGTAGCCAGCATTCTCACACATCCACACTTGCCAGTCAAAACAATTCAGAACTGATTATTCTCATTATAGAATAATCTACCACAGGGTTCCTTTAAATAGCAAATTTCCCCAGTACACATAAAGTATGAAGATTTCCAATGCAGCTATTTCAGGAGCACTTTTATTGTGTCCTTCAAAACATTAAATGTCTCTAAGGAGTTGCTTCTTTTAAAGAGAAGACTGTTTGCCTCTTGTGATAGGAATGAGATTAATTTAAAGCCATTGAAACCATCCTCTCCCTTCATAGCCCCATCTTCTACTAACCAGAAGGCTAAGCTGAAATTCATTACTTCAGGTAGAAAATTCTCAGTGTCTTACTCAGTCCGTAACAGAAGCGAGAGGAGTGCCATCATGTTTGATGTGTGAATCTAGGGGCTGCCAAAAGGTCCCTTAGGCCAAAAATATCTCCTCCTATGCATCAATGCTTACATCTTCTCTAACAGTGTGCAAATGGGAATAGTCCTGAGAGAGGGCACACCACTTAGTGATATTCTTCTGTAGGTGTAAATGACTAGCAGCGATCCTCAGCTTGAGAACACTGGGCACTTGGGGCTGATGAGAGGGTGAAATGTGTTGCTGGGAGATGGAAAGAAACATGGAAGAAAGAAAAAGATAGACTCCAATTTTTCCCACTTCACAGGTATACCAAAGACCAGAAATGGCTCAGAGAGGCAAGCATTGCCCCCAGAGTTCTTATCACAATCAACACCAGCATTGGCTCCCCAGTATAAGCCTATAGATCTGTGAACCTCTCATCTTACCAGTGCATAAGGAACACTGGGCACTTTTACAAGCCTTTATCTTTTTGCTTTAAAACCTGCTGTCACAGTACTATAGTTCCTCTATACCCAGAGACTTGCAAAAAAAAAGTAAAAAAAAAAAAAAAGCAAAAGGGAAAAATATCATGTACACTAGCTATGAAATTATCCTTAGCCTTTGATATATTAAAATTGAAATGCTGTAAATGTTGGTTGCCATGACAATATTTTCCATGCCATTTTTTGATTGGCCATGCAAGTTCACTTTCCTTTGGGTTTTCCAGCCTAATTAACTGTTATTTTTGTCTGTGTAGAGAGGAAAAAAAAACCCACACAGAAGGGTTTTGGCTACAATTGTCACCCCTATGGACTGAGTTAATTTTCATAGACTTACAAAAAGAAGAATTCTTGGGTCTGATTCATATTTCATAGTCTGGGAAAAATAGTTAGTGTTTAAGGGAGAAGAAGAAGAGAAATATTAAATCATAGCCATGGACTACTGTTTTTTCGTTTTATTTTCTCTAGTGGTCATAAAATTTTGTTTAGTCAGAAAGGCAGAAATTATCAACAACTAGCTCAAATCAGAATACATTCCTTTTCTCCTGGTCTCTTCTCCCTTACCTACATAACCATATATCCTTTAATACCTGAGAATACTCAGGAATTTATCACTGTATTAGAGCTACAACTAGGTATTCTTTTACTTGGGAGTATAAAGTTGATGGGGGATAGCAATCTAGTCTTAAATGCTATTGTTACTAGAAGCAGCAGCTTGAACGCAGAGGAACATGAGGAAAATACCAATCTCAGACGGAAGGTGGAGGAACAAGAATCTTATCACATAATGATAACCCACACAAAAGGGGTTTTGGCTGCAATTTCACCCTATGGACTGAGTTAATTTTCATAGACTAACAAAAAGAGAAATGCTTGGACCTGACATATTTTACAGTCTGGGAAAAATAACCTGCTCTTAAGAAATCTCAGGGAGGAAAACATCAGCCATACCTGCTATTGGCTGAGTTTCAGGGTCTTTTATTAATAATAATAACTCACACTTATATAATAACTGATTAATTGCAAGGACCCTTTGAGGTCAATAGTACAAGTTTAGTATTCCCATTCTATGGATGAAAAAAAAACTGAGATTCAACTAAGTGGTGCAATACATAGGATGCTAAGCTTTAAAACAAGAAAACGTAAGTTCAAACATGGCCTCAGACATTTATTAGCTATATGACCCTTGACAAGTCACTTAGCTCTGCCTCAGTTTATTCAACTATAAAAAGGGGATAGCCCCTACCTGGATCATATAATAATATTTATAAAACTTTTAGCACACACAGTGTCTGACATTGTGCTGTACAAGTGCTATGTGTTTATATAGACTCTAAATGGCAAAGACTAAAACTCACATCTTTTAACTCTTGGTCTAGTACATAATCCATAATACCATCATCTTTTTGATAGCCCTTTCTTTAAGACTGCTGTTTTACCTACCTAATCTAATTCAGCAATTTATGCCATCTTCTTTGCCCAACTTGATGCCAATAAATTTGATAACTTAAGTGAAATGGATGACTACCTCCAAAAGTATAGGCTTCCTAGAGTAACAGAGAAGGAGATAAATTGCTTAAATAATCCCATTTCAGAAAAAGAAATAGAACAAGCTATTAATCAACTCCCCAGGAAAAAATCCCAAGGACCAGATGGATTTACATGTGAATTCTACCAAACATTTAAAGAAAAATTAGCCCCAATGCTATATAAACTATTTGAAAAAATAGGGGATGAAGGAGTCCTACCAAACTCCTTTTATGACACAGACATGGTACTGATACCTAAACCAGGTCGATCGAAAACTGAGAAAGAAAATTATAGACCAATTTCCTTAATGAATATTGATGCTAAAATCTTAAATAAGATATTAGCAAAAAGACTTCAGAAAATCATCCCCAGGATAATACACTATGATCAAGTAGGATTCATACCAGGAATGCAGGGCTGGTTTAATATTAGGAAAACTATTAGTATAATTGACCATATTAATAATCAAATTAATAAAAACCATATGATCATCTCAATAGATGCAGAAAAAGCATTTGATAAAATCCAACATTCATTCCTACTAAAAGCTCTTGAGAGTATAGGAATAAATGGATTATTCCTTAGAATAGTCAGGAGCATATATTTAAGACCGTCAGTAAGCATAATATGTAATGGAGATAAACTAGAACCTTTCCCAGTAAGATCAGGAGTGAAACAAGGTTGTCCACTATCACCATTACTATTCAATATTGTATTAGAAATGCTAGCCTCGGCAATAAGAGTTAAGAAAGAGATTAAAGGAATAAGAGTAGATAATGAGGAAATCAAACTGTCACTCTTTGCAGATGATATGATGGTATACTTAGAAAACCCCAGAGATTGTAATAAAAAGTTATTAGAAATAATTCACAACTTTAGCAAAGTTGCTGGGTACAAAATAAATCCACATAAAACCTCAGCATTTTTATATATCACCAACAAAATGCAACAGCAAGAGATACAAAGAAAAATTCCATTCCAAACAAATGTCGAGAGCATAAAATATTTGGGAATCCATCTACCAAAGAAAAGTCAGGAATTATATGAGCAAAATTACAAAACACTTGCCAGAAAAATAAAGTCAGATTTAAATAATTGGAAAGACCAATTGGATAGGCCAAGCGAATATAATAAAGATGACAATACTCCCCAAACTAATCTATTTATTTAGTGCTATACCAATCAGACTCCCAAGAAACTATTTTGGTGACCTAGAAAAAATAACAACAAAATTCATATGGAAGAATAAAAGGTTGAGAATTTCAAGGAATTAATGAAAAAAAAAAGTCAGATGAAGGTGGTCTAGCTGTACCTGATCTAAAGCTATATTATATAGCAGCAGTCACCAAAACCATTTGGTATTGGCTAAGAAATAGATCAGTCGATCAATGGAACAGATTAGGTACAAAGGACAAAAAAGGGTACAACTATAGCAATCTAGTGTTTGATAAACCCAAAGATATCAACATTTGGGATAAAAATTCATTATTTGAAAAAAAAACTGTTGGGAAAACTGGAAATTAATATGGCAGAAATTAGATATGGATCCACACTTAACACCATATACCAAGATAAGATCAAAATGGGTCCATGATTTAGGCATAAAGAATGAGATCATAAATAGATTAGAGGAACAGAGGATAGTCTACCTATCAGACTTGTGGAGGAGGAAGGAATTTATGACCAGAGGAGAACTAGAGATCATTATTGATCACAAAATAGAAGATTTTGATTACATCAAATTAAAAAGCTTTTGTACAAACAATACTAATGTAAACAAGATTAGAAGGGAAGTAACAAATTGGGAAAATATTTTTACAGTTAAAGGTTCTGATAAAGGCCTCTTTTCCAAAATATATAGAGAACTGACCCTAATTTATAAGAAACCAAACCATTCTCCAATTGATAAATGGTCAAAGGATATGAACAGACAATTCTCAAATGATGAAATTGAAACTATTTCCACTCATATGAAAGAGTGTTCCAAATCACTACTGATCAGAGAAATGCAAATTAAGACAACTCTGAGATACCACTACACACCTGTCAGATTGGCTAAAATGACAGGAACAAATAATGATGAATGTTGGAGGGGATGTGGGAAAACTGGGACACTGATGCATTGTTGGTGGAGTTGTGAAAGAATCCAGCCATTCTGGAGAGCAATCTGGAACTATCCCCAAAAAGTTATCAAACTGTGCATACCCTTTGATCCAGCATTGCTGTTATTGGGCTTATATTCCAAAGAAATACTAAAGAGGGGAAAGGGACCTGTGTGTGCCAAAATGTTTGTGGCAGCTCTTTTTGTAGTGGCTAGAAACTGGAAGATGAATGGATGTTCATCAATTGGAGAATGGTTGGGTAAATTATGGTATATGAAGGTTATGGAATATTATTGCTCTGTAAGAAATGACCAGCAGGATGAATACAGAGAGGTTTGGAGAGACTTACATCAACTGATGCTGAGTGAAATGAGCAGAACCAGAAGATCACTGTACACTTCAACAACAATACTGTATGAAGATGTATGCTGATGGAAGTGGATATCTTCAACATAAAGAAGATCGAACTCACTTCCAGTTGATCAATGATGGACAGAAATAACTATACCCAGAGAAGGAACACTGGGAAGTGAATGTAAATTGTTAGCACTACTGTCTATCTACCCAGGTTACTTATACCTTCGGAATCCAATACTTAACGTGCAACAAGAAAATTGGATTTACACACATATATTATATCTAGGTTATACTGTAACACATGTAAAATGTATGGGATTGCCTGTCATCAAGGGGAGGGAGTAGAGGGAGGGAGGGGAAAATTTGGAAAAATGAATACAAGGGATAATGTTATAAAAAAATTACTCATGCATATATACTGTCAAAAAATTTATAATTATAAAAATTAATTTAAAAAAAGGTGAAAAAAATTTATGCCATCTTCTCTCTTTGATTCTTAGGAGGAAATAGTCAACTACATTATAATAGGATCATTATTTTTAGACTTGAATGCAAAATTTCTAAATATAGTTCTGATGGAAAGACATGGAAAAATAGTCATTTTGAATTCTATGATATCTTTTCCTCTCTAGAACTCATAGGAAATCATAATTATGGCCATAATAAAAATGGTGATTTGAAACAACTCATTATGTCTTTACTTCAACTCATTTTTTCCTCTTTTGCACATTATATTTGAGTAGGTATTACTTTACTCTTCAAAAGGTAATTAAAAGTCTACTTTAATGGCTATGGAATCATAGCCAGGAGAAGAAAAATTAAAAGCCTTTATATGATTTCTCTTGTGAAGAGAGTTTAAGTGGGATTTGAACCATCTACATATATCTGTCCTAGTCAATGTAGCTTTCTGACTGTCCAATATATTCATTTGCCTTCTGTCTTAGAGTTTCAGAGTAAACTAGCTTAAAGGCTACTCCAAGGCACTCTCAAGTATAGCAACATTGACATTTAGACTGATGAGCAAAAGCTGTTGCTGAGATTAAAAAAAAAGAAAAAAAATAGACAGCATGTCATTATAAAAGAACTCTTTCTTATTCTTTTACATCATTGCTTACTTATCATGATAACATTATATTCTGAATATAACCTAACAGTGTGCAATCTTTTACTGATAACTTTGCATAATGATCATCACTCTGCTCATTTATATCTGGGGCATGGGAATTATACAATCCAAATCCCTTCTAATATTCTTCAAAATAAGTTAAAAACCATTTCTAGTCATATGAAAAGATGCTCTAGATCATTATTGATCAGAGAAATGAAAATTAAGACAACTCTATGGTACCACTACACACCTTTCAGATTGACTAAAATGACATGAAAATATAATGACAAATGTTGGAGGGGATATGGGAAAACTGGGAAACCAATACATTGTTAGTGAAGTTGTGAAGTGATTCAACCATTATGGAGAGCAATTTGTAACTGGCCAAAGGGTAATCAAATTGTGCAAGCCTTTTGATCCAGCAGTGTCTCTACTGGGCTTGTATCCCAAAGATCTTAATGGAGGGAAAAGGACCCACATGTGCCAAAATGTTTGTGGCATCCCTTTTTGTAGTGGCAAGAAACTGGAAACTGAGTGGATGCCCATCAATTGCAGAATAACTGAACAAGTTATAGTATATGAATGTTATGGAATATTATTGTTCTATAAGAAACTATCAGGAAGATTATTTCAGAAAGGCCTGGAGAGACTTACATACACTAATGCTAAGTGAAATGAGCAGAAGCAGGAGTTCATTATACATGGAAACAACAAGATTATATGATTATCAATTCTGATGGATGTGGCTGTGGTAGAGCCATCAACAATGAGGTGATTGAGACCAGTTTCAATGGTCTTGTGATGAAGAGAGCCATTTTCACCCAGAGAGAAGATAGTGGTAACTGAATGTGGACCACAACATAGTATTTTCACTCTTTTTGTTGTTGTTTGCTTGCATTTTGTTTTCTTTCTTATTTTTTCCTTTTTTTATTCCCTGAGGCTGGGATTAAGTGACTTGCCCAGGGTCACACAGCTAGGAAGTGTTAAGTGTCTAAGACCACATTTGAACTCGGGTCCTCCTGAATTCAGGGCTGGTGCGCTATCCACTGCACCACCTAACTGCCCCTATTTTTTTCCTTTTTGATCTAATTTTTCTTATGTGCATATTTGTGGAAATATGTATAGAGGAATTGCACATGTTTAACATGTATTGCATCACTTGCTAACTGGGGGAAGATGGTTGGGGGAAGGGAGGGAAAAATTAGAATACAGGATTTTGTAGGGGTGAATGTCAAAAATTCTCCATGTGTATATTTTGAAAATAAAAAGCTATAATTTAAAAAATGAATATTCTTCAGAACACATTTCATAGCCAATACTTGAGGCAATAATGACAAGAGGGGAGGAGAGACTTTGGACAAATGACTTCATTTCTCAGATTCAGTTTCCCCATCTATAAAATCAGTGTACAATCTTGAACCTAAATCATTTCAAGAGGTTAAAACTTTGCCCTTTCTAGCAGTCTAAATTTCGGTTTTTCTTTACCTACATTTAATTCTTCTTCCTCATTCCTGAATGATCCACTCTTCCTTTCTATTCCTAAATTTCCCCAACATCTCCTACTCCCCCTCTAAGAACAATAGACAGAGGGATTTGATGAGGGATAAAGAAACCATTTCAATTCATCTCCAATTCTCCTTATACAAGACTGCATGTTCCTATCTACCCCCTTTTCAGTAAAACAACAATAACAACAAACCCAATAACAACAAAAAGGAGTGTCCATTTAAACTTGGAGAAAAACAAGTTGTCATCATTGACCCTTTAGCTTAGGGTCACTAAATAGAATGTTAGACTTTACTCAAAATAGTTCAGGGTTTGGGAAGACTGTTGCCAGAAAAGTTAGCTCTGTATTTGCTTCTGTTTAATTAATGAACAGATAGGTTTTTCCCAGTGGGTAGAACACTTGTCCTGGAGTAAACAATACCAGAGTTCAAATCCAGCCTTGGAACTTAACTAGCTGTGTGATTCTAGACAAATCCCTTAATTTTATTTGCCTCAGTTTCTTCCCCTGTAAAATGAGTTGGGGAAAGAAGTGGCAAACAATTCCAGTATCTTTGCCAAGTATGGCATTAGACATAACTGAAATAACACAACAACAATGAAGCAGGATACAAGCCAAGAAAATCCTCCACCACATAGTTATCCTTCATTTCCAGATACTACATTTGGCACAGATTTAAAGGATCAAGGATCTTAAGCTCTCCAGAAATCTAGAACTCCCTCATTGTACAGATGAAGAAATTGAGTCCCTTTGGGGCTAAATCACTTAAATAGAGTTGGAAGTGGAGAAAGAAATTTAACCAGGTAAACACTTTGAAGTCCAAGAACTCAGCAGCTGAGGAAAGATTTTGAAAAACAGTGCTGCTGCTGAGAATAGGCAAATTGATTAAAATCAGTTATTTTACTTCCACCAATTTCTTTCTTTTCCTACCCCTTCTACTTCATGCAACTAGATTTTCGGCACAAGTATTTGACTTCTACAACAAATTCTCCTGTTGATGTCACTGTGATTTATACCTCTAATGGCTTCAGAAATTCTTCAAATCATTTACCACAGGACTGACAGCTTATAAGTGTCAATATTTAGAACATCAAGGTTCCTTTTGATCTGTAGTTTTTTGGAAGTGCATCCAGGAGTTATCCTATTTGCAGTGTCTTGAGAAAAGGATATGTTTTTCAGATGGACTCAGATAAAATTCACATTGTATAGGCTCTGTCTAGTGTTACTTGTCAATCATTGGCTCTGCCTCTATCCTACCCAGAACTCCTCCTGCTAGATTCATCTGTTGTTCCAGTCATTTAAGCCTTGATGCACAGTCAATAAGTATTTATTAATGTTAAGTACTATACTAAAGTCTGGGAATACAAAAAGAGGTAAAAGAAAGTTCTTTCCTCAAGAAACTCAAGGTTTAACTGGGAAAGACAACAAGCAAACAAATATGTATTTATAGATAGGATAAATAATTAAGAATTAGATAATAACTAGAATTAGAATAGAGAGTTAGTTAATAGCTTAATTATATTTTAAAAATCAATAATAATATATATTTAAAACAATAATAAAAATTGCATCTAGGGCTTCCTCCAGTGGTCCTTATCTTTTTCTGGCCACTGGGCCCAGATGGCTCTGGAGGGGAATGTGAGGCAGGTGACTTTATACAGCTCTCCCTTAATGAAATACACTTCATTTGCTTGTTATGGCATCATCTCCTTGATGTCATAGTCCTTTTTGAGAATGAAGGACAGACAATAATAATAATAATAAGTGTAGTCTTTAAATCTTTAACTATCTATTCGTGTTAATCACAAACTTTAGCTTTCAAACAAAAACCCCTCCCTTCCTCCACTGAATTCTTGAAATCTTTCCCCAGTACTAACAGGGGATAGAAAGGATTAAATAGATACTGAGCATGAGCAATTTGTCTCAAAACTAGGACACTGATGTTACTTATCATGCACATGCCTGAGAAACACCTCAGGACCCAAAGCTGCCTGCCCAGCTTCTGGAAAGTCAAGAATCAGCTTCTACAATCCTGGAAATTCTGAGAAAGCATCCTGTATGAGTCCCTTCCCAGACTAGCCCAAAGGATTCCTGCGGTTACCAAGCCTACAACATCAATTATCAAAGTCTGTTGCACCAGTAGGGAAAGTAACACCTTCCTAATGATGTCTCCTAACACTTCCCAAGTCCCAGTGAAGTCATCGAGAGGCATTGTCTAATTTAAGCTTCACAGACCTTGAGACAGAAGCAAAAGATGGGCCTTTTCAGCCCTGGCAGCCACTGTATAATATAGAAATGAACTAAAATCCCCTAAAGGGATCACTTAAGGGGTGAGAGCTCTTTAATCTCACTCAATATGGTATTCAATATGACGGGTCCCAGGGGCTGCCATTCTTTTTATTGTATCTTATTATATCCTTTTATTATACTCCTTCCTCCTTTCTATCTCTCCTATACTGCTTGGTGCCCTCCCCATCATACTAGTCCACACATTAGTCAATCCAATCCAAGCCCATGCTAAGAGAATATTTTCAATTCCATTGGCTCATCTGGGACTCCCTTGGGTGGAGGAGTGTTCCTGCTCTGGTCATACATGTAGTAGACATATCCCCTCGACACAAGAACCATAGAAAGCCATAATCTTTTTAGCTGGAGGAACAAAGCTAGGGATTGGATGATAAAAGTGTTTTTTGAGCTCCAGACAATTAAGATTTTTTTTTGACAGACCAGTTCAAGATCTAGATGTGGCAGAAAGTTAAGGTAAAGAAGAGGGGAAGAGATGAGGAATTGTCACTTCCTATACAAATTCAGAAGGACCTTCTGGGAAGGGTCTTGGAAATTCATGGGAAAAGACAATAGTATATACTGCAAAGTCTTGGACAAATCATTAATAGGTCCATTTCTGATTCCTATTAAGTATTCGATGACTCCAACTTGCTGCCACTCCACCTGTGTCAAAAGAAAAAGGAAGATTTATCTTCTCTATTATTTTTAATTACTACTTGAGGATAAGTTTAGAGATTCTCATATTTAAAGATTTTTTTTAATTTTTTATTTCTAGGTTATTATTACTGGTTTCTATTATAGGTTCAGATAATGCTTTAAATCTTTCCCCCTTTTATTTACCCTTTGCTTAGAAAGGAACTACTAAGCTTAATCCACCAGTAGGAGGCTTGCTCCTGTCATTTTATGCCATATTACAATAGAGGGAGCATGGCTCCCAAGCACGCTTTTGACTTTTAAAGTTCTTGTGATCTATTTGTGCTCTACACATGTTAAATTGGAAATCCATTTGTCTCTTACAGATAATGTTCAGAATAGTGCTTCCTGCATGAATCATTATCTTTGTCTGGAGTTGTTATACTTATGAATATGCATGAGCCTAGAAGGAAAGAAATTTGTACAACCTTCTTTTGTACCTTCTTTTTTGGGAGATGGAGAGCTTGAATTATTGTTTGATGGAGTCCTTATGCTAGGTCCCTCATTGCTTATTACTAATGTTCAATGGCAGTAGGCTGACCTAGGGAGAATGGATCTGAGGTGCTTCAAAATGACTACAATCTCCAAACTGTCCTTTGGATGTTTCTGCCAGAGAAATGATATGTCTATGGACACATATTGGCTTGGCTTTACCCTCAGGGAACATGGAACAACAAACAACAAGTAGATGTGTCTTTTCTTAAAGAGAGTATGAGAATGGTATTTTGGCCATGGCTATGTTAAGTAAAAGAAGCAATTTCTCATTTATTTGCATCTACTGCTAAAAATATAGAAGTGTTCATGAAGAATCAGTGGAAGATAGTGAAATTGGACTTGCAATCAGGACTTGAAATTGGACTTGAATTTTACTTCTAATATGACAGATAATGTGACTGCTGAACTTGAACTCAGAAAGATTTGAGTTCAGATTTCTACAAATTTCTACAAATGTATATACATATATGTATATGTATGTATGTATAATGCCTCAGATACTTATTTACCAGCTACTTAACCATTGTCTGCCTTGATTTTATTTTCTGTAAAATTAAGATAATAATAACATCTATCTTCTAGGGTGAATGTGACTTAGAATGAGATAATACTTTTAAAGAACTTTGCAAAGCTAATAGTGTTATATAAATATTATTACTATCATCATTACCCATGAGCTATGTGATCATGACTAATTTACTTATTCTTTATGAATCTAGATTTCCTCATCTCTTAAGCTTGTTTAGTAATAGTTCCTAACACACAGGATTGTGTAGACTAGGCTTCTTAAATTTTTTCTACTCACTATCCCTTTTTGCCTGAGAAACATTTACTGATAAGAAGTCATAATTCTATGACCCCTACATTCAATTATAAGACCCAAGATGAGGTTGCAAGCCACAGTTAGAAGCTGAGGTTTAGAGAACCAAATAATCACAGATATAAAGTGTTTTGTGAACTTTAAATCTGTGCTATATAAATGTTAGCTATTGTTATATCATTGCAGTATATGTTCCCTTCCTGAAGTTCAGGCCTGAGGGCTAATATTGACTGAAGATAATCAGTACATTGAGAGCCATCTCATCTCTTCTCTAGAGGTTTTCCTGTTAGAAGACTAGCTGGATAAGAAAAGAAGAAATGGTTGACCTGGGTGCCCTTCTTAAATGGAGGTTCTAGAAGGAGCTTTCTACCTTCTGTTCAGAAGAAGGGCATTGTGCTAAACCTTAGGGTTAAAAAGATAAAGTGAGTCAGATTTTGGAGTTTATTTTAAAGATGTTGCCACCAGAATGAAGTTATTCAGAGTTGTAGTATCTACCCCTCCCCAATATAATTCCCTTAAGGCCTCATTCTTTATTCCCACAGTTTAATGGGCACAGAATAAAGAACATAAAAAGGCAACTCTCTCACTTCCAGAGCAAAGAGCCTTGAGGTTTTGAGGCCTTGGAAAACACATTAGGATCCCACAGGAAGCAGCTAAAAGCAGGCTAGCTTGCCTCTCCACAGTGTTTCCTGAACCCGAACTTTGAAATAACAGAGGAACCCTTGCCACTACATAATCAAACTAAGATTCCCCTGAGGCTCCACTGCTTAAACTATGGAAATCAGATTTTCCTCTAAATCAAGTCTTATAAAGTGTTTAAAATAGAACTATAAAAGCTTGGAAACCCATCTGCTGAGGAAAGCCATGCAGCAAGGAAAGGAGTACTCTCTCTTTTAGAGAAAGGAGAGAGGGAAGGAGAGAGAGAAAGAGAGAGAGAGACAGAGAGAGACAGAGAGAAAGAGAGAGAGAGAAAGAGAGAGAGAGAGAGAGAGAGAGAGAAAGAGAGAGAGAGAAAGAGAGAGAGAGAAAGAGAGAGAGAGAGAGAAAGAGAGAGAGAGAAAGAGAGAGAGAGAGAGAGAAGAGAGAGAGAGAGAGAAAGAGAGAGAAAGAGAGAGAAAGAGAGAGAGAGAAAGAGAGAGAGAGAGAGAGAGAGAGAGAGAGATTTTGTTTTTCCAGCTCTACTATCATTGACATGATGCAAGTGTCATTCAGATGCCTCTTGAAAAAAATGAAAGGCTATTAACCTAGAGTTTGTGGAAGTTGCAAGAATGAACATACCTGTACACAGCATAATAGCAATCAGAAATATTTCAGAAAGGTAAGATGAGCTAATTTCATCTGGATGGTATTCTATTATGACAGAATTATGATAATAATCTTTATATATATATATATTATTTTTATATTTTATATCTTTATATTTACTAACCATAAACTTTGGGTGTATATTCACCTTGGCATATCTTAATTACTTGGAATATACTAATAGTTAACATTTATAAAGTGTTTTGAGATTATGCCAAATAAATGTTACTATTATGGAAGTTGAGGCTTAAGGAAATTAAGTGACCAGGTTCTCATAGTAAGTGTCTGAAGTGGGATTTGAACAGTTCTTTTAGCCTTCAAGTTCATTGTTCTACCTCTCATACAACACTACAGGAGTTAGAGGGTGCAATAGATAGAATGCTGGACTTGAAGTGAGAAAGACCTGAGTTTGAATCTAGCCTTAGACACTAATTAGCTGTGTAACACTGAATAAGCCACTTACCTTCTGTCTTCTTTAGTTTCTCAAATATAAAGCTAACATATATAACATTTATAAGGTATCAGGGACATAAAACAAAGTATCTGCTTCCCAGAATTCCCAGAATTATTGTGAGATAATATTTATAAATTTAAAGTTCTAGCTATTATTATTAACCCAGAAGGCTATTGATTAAGTGAAAGAAAGGTCATTTATGAGTGTCCAGGCAATGTCATCACCTATTGTGTATGAAACTCTCTTGTCTGCACAACAAATTATGGAACAGATACTCATTGAGTGCCTATTATATCCAAAGTGCTAGAAATAATATAATCAATTGCCACCAAGAATTCCCTAACTGTATCTATTGTACTATGAGAAATGGTTTTAGAAAAACCTGGCAAAATTTATATGAACTGATACAAAGTGAAGGGAGCAGACCCAGGAAAACATTGTATAAGGTAACATTATTGTACAATGATCAACTGTGAATGACTTAGCTATTGTCAGCAATATAACGATACAAGACAAATAATAACAGTATTTCAAAGCACTTTGGGGGGGCAGGAGGGGCAGCAATCAGGCAATTATGGAAAAGTGACTTGCTCAAGCTGGTGTCAAGTGTCTGAGGCTAAATTTGAATTCAGATCCTCCTGACTCCAGGCATGGAGTCTATCTACTGTGCTACCTAATTACTTCCCCAAAATGCCTTATGATGAAAAGTACATCTTCCTCCAGGCAAAGAACTAATTTTAAAAACTTTCTTTATTTTTCTGGCTTTTTTTTTTTGAGTCTGTGTTTTCTTTTCTAACATGGCTGCTATGGAAATGTTTTGCATGACTGCACATGTATAATCTGTATTAAATTGCTTGCTTTCGGAAGGAAAGAAATAATTTGTAACTAAATTTTTAAATTAATCTTGAAAATTGCTTTTGTGTGTAATTGAAAAAAACATAATTCCCCATCTATGTGTACAGACAAAAGGGAATCAAAGGGGAAAGCCAAAGGCATAAATGTAAAGACCCAGAAAACCAAATAGTCTGTAAAGTATTCCTTTCCATCATTAGTGAGATTTCTAGATATGTGACAATCTTCATGACAGTCTTTATGAGGCAATGATCTACAAAAAAAATTGCTCATAATTCCAGAACTTAAATCTTTGACAGTAATAGGGACATTAGGAAGCAGGGAAGGGGGAAAATGGGGAAAATAATGCACTTTGAGTTCAAGATGTCTAATAGGCAGTTATAAATGTGAAACTGAAGGCCAGCAGTTAGGGACAGGCAAATAAATCTGAGAATCACCTACGTAGAGGTAATAATAGAATTTATAGAAGCTGATAAAATCATCAAATGAAATGACATAGAGCAAAAAAGAGAAGAAAGATTAAAGAAGAACCTTCTAGGACACATTGGTTAGTAGCATGATCTGGATGAAAATCTAAGAAAGAAAAATAAAGAGGAGTGGTCAAATGGGTTGGAAAAGAACCAGAAGAGAATTGTGTTTTAAAAATCTCAAGAGGAACAAGTAAAAAGAGTTATCAATAATATCAAAGGTGACAGAGAAGTCAAGAAGCATGAAGACTGAGGAAAGACCATTACATTTAGTAATGAAGAGATCATTAGTAACTTTGGCAAGACTATTTTCAGTTGAATTAATTGAAAGCCAGATTATAGAGTTAAGAAAAGACTAAGAGGGAAGGAAGTAGAAGCACTTATTGCTTATGGCCTTCCCAAGTAGGAGAGAAGGTGAGTGCAGGTACCTCAGAGGTCACAAATTGAAGAAGATATACAATTCATAATCTAGCTCAAAATTCCAGGCTTGCAGAAATTATGGAGGGTGGAGGGGGCAGCTAAAGGGAGCATTAGTTACAGTACCAGCCCTGGAATCAGGAGGACCTGAGTTCAAATCTACCATCATACATAATACGTATAACCCTAGGCTTAACCCAACTGCCTCAAAAAAAAAGGAAAAAAAAAAAAAAAGGAAGCCAAGGTCACTGCCACACTACTATTCCTTGATTAGAGCTGGACTAGCCGGCTAGGAAACCTAAGTCCTATCCTTACACATTATCTGGCCGTGTACAATTCTTTTCTTTGAGCTAATTATCAATAGTACAGGAAAGG